>NC_050454.1:43367017-43554517 GCF_903995425.1 Onychomys torridus | reverse complement strand
CTGGTTTTCACCCGTTTTTCTCGCTGCCTTCGGTTGCAAAACCAAACTCGTACGACTTCTTTCTCAAGATTCAGTTCTTCAGCCATCCGCATGATCTCCTGAGAGGAAGGCTTGTTCTGCTGCCCGAAGTGCCTCTCCAAAGCATCCTTAGCTGCAACACTGGGGATGGGCAGTTGGGGGTCGGGGTGGAGGGAGGATAGAGTTGGGGATGAAGTTATGTGTCTTTCATTGAAGTTTTTGGAAAAATAAAATGAAGCTTATCTCTTTCTAAATATTACCACAAAGGAATAACATAGATTCTAAAAAAAAAAAAAAAAAAAAAAGGAACTCATGAAAGACAAATCTATGATTTTTTCCACAGAGGCATGTCTTATTCCAGATAACCTTACCAAAAATCAAAAGGCAGAAAGTAGGGAACCGAGGATCTCTCACTGTATGCCACAAGGGGGCACCAGGTTCTTGACAAAGAAAAGGGATCCTGGGCCTTTCAAAGGACAACTCCTCCCTGCCGACTCATCATGGGCCTGTCATCCCCATCATTTATAATACAGGAAATGGGTAATCAACCACTGAGATAAAGCCTTTTGCTGTTTCCTGTTAGTACTTCACAGAAGCGAAAGTATCACTAAATAATACTCCATGGTTGCAATGAAAGGGATCAGGACAGACCCTAGTCTGACACACTGGTGACTCCTTTTCTTATTTTTAGTTAAGATATTGCATTAGCAGAGTGGGAACTTGTATCTACAAGGACATCCGTGAATTGTCTGCTTCCCATTTTTTTAGGCAAAATGTCTGTGTCAAAGCAGTCAATCAAACAATTCGTTTGAAAAATACTAACTTCATTTCTCATCAATTTAAAACATTCTTGTTTCTTCAGCTACTTCTATTCACCTCATGGGTTATGTTGCTCTTACGCTACACTTCCATGTTGACTCCACGTGAACACTAGGTTTTTCTTTCTCTAGTAAGTGTACTGTCTGGACGGAATACCTGATAGTTGTCCTTCGTTTCCGTTTCCTGTCGTTCGCTCCCACCTTTTCACTGTACAAAGCTGGAACGTGGGCAAGAGAATAAAAAGGGAAAGTCATCTTAGACTAGCATCCTTGGCTTTCAATTTGTCCTTATAAAATTATAGCAAACTATAACTGCTATCATTTCTGTCTTAGATGTTGGTAAGCTGCGCTATTTTATAGTGCATTCGATTAAGAAAGAAAGGATTAAAACAAAATAAATGTAAATCTCATAAAGATGATTTTTACAAACTGTACGTGCAATTTTTTGTTAGACTATTCCTTGTAAATTCTTCCAAGTCTTATTTTTTTTTTTTAATTTCAATTTGTCTGTGTGTGTGTTAAAATACCAAGTTTTTATTCTTTCGGTGGTATTTATTCAACAGACTGGTGTGAACACTAATATCGGGTTGTAAAAGTAGTTCCTGTAAGTTACTCCAGGATAGCATAAAGGCCAAGAAATGTGGATGTTAAAGAATATTCAGTACTTGACACTGATGCTTTGTTTTCTAGAATGCTTCCCCGTGCAGCTCCTGCTAGCCTCAGTAAATTTATTTCTACACTTGCATTACATTGGTCTCCAGCTCCCAGTTATCCACCAAGATATTTATTTTCCATTTCAAAGAGATTAAAAAGCCCTCAAACCTACTGCTTCAGCAAGCATTCTGCTGCCCCTAGTGGTCATTTTGTGACTACACCACAACACAGGCTGCACTAGATAGCCCACCCCCCCTACACCTGCCACCCTCACCCTGTACCTCCAACTTGCTCGGCTTCCTCCAGCCACTTGGATAGTATTGCTTTCAGTTTACATGCATTTTTGAAACTGAGCTGCAGGTTTTCAAACCGGCAGATGGTTGTTTGACTGAATTCAGAGCCATGCACAGCAGCCAAAGCTTCGCCCACGTTTGTCTGGGTGTATCCTGAGGAAGGGTGAGAGACAGCCTTAGCTTCTGCTTCACTGGGAAGACCAGTGCGGGTCCGTTAGCACACACGCTGAATCTCAGTGAATTACTCTTTAAAAATTCTGTGGTTTTACGACTTAGAATTATTGAGGTTTAGCATATAATTGTAAAGTACACTAAGATGTTCCTCCAGTTAATAAATTACTTTTTTTTCTTACAGTCAAAAGGATTCACATGTAAAGAAAATGGTAGTGTGAACAGATACCATGTGCATATTATAACGCTTGATAATGAACTTAGAAATTCTTGGTCTTTTTGATAGTCATATTTGATGACTATCAAATATGATACGTGCTCAAAATATTTGACCCATCAGTTATAGAGTACAAAATGTACGGCAATAGATCAAACATATTTTTATGTATGAATAAAAATTGCAACAATATATTGTTACACCAAATAAAACTAAGATCGAGGCTTACTTTGCCTAAAAACATTTCATTCAAAAAGGCTGGCTATGATTCCACATTTTATGCGTAACTCCAAACACACTTACTGCATTGTTTGGTAAGCAAAAGGTCCTTATCAATTACCCCGAACATTTCTAGAATATAAGGTAAAATAAGCCATCAACATATAATTTTAAACATCCAAAGCAATATTAACAGAACCAAAAATAAGTATGATAATGATGTCTCCTGCTGTTTATTACATGTATTCTGAACATATTATTTCAGGGCCTAGGGCTATATACCTTTATGTGTAATATGAGTGCATATGATGTGCATCAATAAATGTCATTATAAATTACCTATGGCTCATTCCACCAGTTCAGAGGTTTGAGCTATCATTTCAACCCATCAAAAAATACGTTCTTTTATGAATCTGAACCACAATTAGTTGCTATAGTTATTCTATTCTAAAAATACTTTTCAATAGAAAAGGTGCAGTGGCATGGAATAGACAACTCACAGAAAAGAAAATACAGATGATTATCAAACAGTAATGAATAACAATAATGTAAAATGAAGTTTAACACGTCAGCTGCCACTACACTGCTATGCCCCTTTCATTGTCTTCTCCATGGTCCCAAAGATAAAGAGCATACTGATCTTTCTACCACTGTTTACTTATTTCATTGTCTGGTCATTTGCTCTCTGTTGAAGACAGAAGAGATTTTTGTGATGGTAAAGTTTTATACAGATGAGTTTGACACCTGTCAATCTACATTAGTGTTTAATCAATAATTTGGTGCCAGCATTTTCTGTTCGTGTGTTTATACAGATGCAAAAATGCATTTATAGAGTTCTAACTGTGGCGTTGTTTTCATTACTAAGAGACTAAAACCATGTAAGAGACCTAGCTAAATAAACTAGTGTATTTATATTCATAAGGAGGGTAGTTAACAGATTCATACACACCCCCAAGCCAACTCTGGAAAAACTCTAAGGTCTCCAAAATATGTCTGTATGAAAGAATATATGCACTTGCTCATAGATGTGTAACGTAGCTCTAGAAAGATACCCAAGAAACTACCACTGGAGAAGAAGAAAGACAAGCAGATGGTGTCATGCCATTTACACTTTTTCGTCACTCCAAATCATGTGAATGAAGTATCCAATTTTTCAAATAAAATATTAAATAAAGAAGATACTTGAAAGCTACTCTTGAGGTAGGCTAAATTTTAGGAAGTAATATGTACTTAAAAAAATCCATGTTTTTATCCTGTTGAGAATTTACAAGGAGTTAAAGAATTTTGATGTGTTTTAGTTTTCCCAGTTTGACTAAGTTAAATGCACAAGAGAGATAGAGAATGGGGAGTGTCTTTGGCTTTCAAGCACAGTATAAAATATTTCCCAGTAAACAGAGTAAGGATTTGTGAATTAAGTTGCTCAACCCATCTCAGTTAACAAAGGCATACCTAACTTGATTCTTCTCACTTTAAATTCATTGGCGAATTGCTCAAGTTCTCGGATTTCTGGGGAATCCATGTCTATTGGCTCTTCAACCAATTTACTTTTCCGCCTGAGTTCCTGCTTGAATTCAGAGGCTGTGGGGTCCTCCGCCAGGAGAGGCTGGTGCAGGGGAGGAAACCCATGACTCAAGGTGTGATCTGGAAACTTGTAAAGACAAGGGGTTAAACTGCCTGTGGAGAAAGAGAGAGGAAAGGACTGTTGGTAATGATGTCGGTTTCTCTGTAAGCATCACTCTCTGTTAGAACCCAGTTGTCCATAACAACTCCCAATTTGTTTTCAGTGCAGGACTTCATAGTACAGCCCTGGCTTCCCTGAGCTTGCGCAATCCTGCCACCTTGGCAGATTATGTGTAATGCCACATTGACTCAATCTTAACTTTTACACCTTCCCATATGTTCAGTGTGCTAAGGCAGGACCCAGAGTGGGCTTTTAGTTGGTATGAAATGATTCACCTCCCACCTTGCCCAGAAGAAAAAAAAAAACAAAGTCAACGTCAAAGGAGCAAGAGACAAGTTTAAATATCTAAATTATTCTCTAGTTCTCTCTGAGGGTGTAAGTTTCCATTGTTCCTTGTAAAAAGACATGTATTCCTGGGAGTCTGAGGCTTGATTCTAACCAGATTGTATGCATTAATCTCTGTCTTCTTAATTAATTTAAAAACTGGCCTGTAGTGTTTGCTATAACCAAAGCATGAAGTATTTGGACTCTATGCTATCCTGAGAAATTCTGGTAATTGGGAAATTAAGCTTATGGTACTATAAAAGCTACTGTCTGGATGGTAAATGCTTAACTTCCATTAAAGTAAGCATGTCTTTTAAATTTGATAAAGAGATAAAACTTAGATTAAAACACATATGTGTTTAAATTGATTTAATGAGTCAGAGAAACAAAAGACAAGTTTAGAACTTCTGTTAAAGTATTGTGAAAAGCTTTCTTGAAAAGTAGACAATATCGTGGAATCAGTTTCTTTTTTTAATATAATTATTTAAAGAAAAGCAAAAATAAAATGCAAAGGACGGGGCAGTTCTAGACACGAAAGGGAATTCTCCAGGAGGATGCTGCGCTAGCTTGTCTGCACTGACTATATACCCTAGGAAGTGAGAATGTTCTGGAAATTTTACAGATTTCAGTGTTCACTTGGGAAGTAGATTCTGCCTCAGTTCAGGATCCTAAGTGACAAGATGGCACAGGAGGACATTTTTAATATATTTTGTTTCACTTTTTCTTCATTGACAAATTACATTTTTATTATTGGAGATTTCATTTCTGCTTATATTATATTATATTAACAAGTATATATAAACACTTAAATACAAGTTTCATAGATTACATACAGTAATTATTCTCAGAAATAAACATTAAAAATGTATCAGTATACCACAACTGCATTCATGAGTTAAAGAAATTAGTAATAACATAATATGTAAATCTTCCAATAATATATAAATATTTAATAAGCAATAGTAGTGTAAGTCAGCAAGTTTTCAGCTTATATTATTTATATAAGAATATGTAATAATAAAGCTCAGCTCTCTTCAGTAGACAGAATATATTATTTCTCCATGAAAATTAAGCATATGAATTCTGAGAGGTTAAATTATTAGCATGAATAAATGCAGCTACTCTCCAGGTGTGATAAAGGTTTAAGAAAAAAAAAAACTTTTTTCTCTTTTGGTTTATTAAATTTTTTTGTGTGTGAATGTTTACTTGCATATATGTGTATGTACCACATGTATACCTGGTGCCTCTGGAGGTCAGAAGAGGGTGTCAGCTCCCCTGAAACTGGGATCAGAGACAGTTGTGAACCACCATGTAGGGGCTGGGAACCACACTTCTGTCCTTTGCAAGAGCAGCAAATGCTCGTAACCACCGAGCCGTCTCTTCAACCCAAGAGAGAAACTGTTCGGTTTTGGTTTTGGTTTTGGTTTTTTCAAAGCATGCTGCTTTTATGAATTTCCCAGTTAAATTTCTGGATAACCTGTAATAAGAAATGATACTTATGCTGTCCATCCTAGTCACGATTCCCAATTCCTCATGCCTATCACAGTCCTGTGATACTTTATGTCTCCTACGGGACACATCTGTCCATTTTGTATCAGGTTCCTTTTCTATTTAAAACTAAATGAGGTAGAAAGGAAAGGATTTTGTTTTCCCCACAATTTACAACCTAAGAAGTCTCTGTATAAAGAAATCAGTAACTCCCCTTCTGATTAGTAGCTGTCTTAACTACACAGATGTCACGAGAACCACTTTCCACTAACTTAGAAAAAAATGCTACTTTACTCTCCAGTCTGCACTCGGGTAAATCAACCAACTTTCTTTCAAAGTTTTCCTGAATCTAAACACATTTGGTTGCCTCTACCCAATCTCTTTCAGGCAAAACGGTAATGATTTAAAAAGCACATTAGCAGTGTGTCACTCCAGGCAAATGCAGGGGTCGCTTACTTATTACAAACACTCACAGGAAGTGGACATCTAGAAAAGGTGTTTGAATGGAGTCCATGAAAAATGAGCAAGAAATGGTTTAGTAACCACAGTAACAGTGAGAATGGGGTATGTGGTGAAACACAGAGCATATTTCTCATTGTGTAATGAAAAATATTACATAAAGTTTCCACGATTATATCCATTGGACCACTATCTTGATAAAACTTGCCTTCCTTAACTATTCACTCTAGCAGTTACCATCACAATCAGACAGAATTCTGCTCCTAGCTTATGACTCACTCTGGGGAGCGTGGGGAGTGGTGGTATGGTATGCGTAGCAAACTATTTTTCAAAACTTTTCAAGCCTGGATTACTGAAGAACACAGTGATCCCAGGCAGCAGAAATCTCAAAAATGTTTCTCAAAACTTTGGTGTAGCAATACTGTTGTTAGCCTGGACCGGAACCCCTGTGAAAGCTTGGAAATGCTGGAGTTCTCTCCACGCTCTGTTTTTCGCATCAGTGCATACTGATCCATCTTGGCCCTTCTGCATTGTTCTGTGTGTCTTTCTGTTTGGTAGACATGGCAGAAGACATAAATATTTCAAAGCAGGCACGCAGGGGGCAGGGAGAAGTAGATATTGCTTTGCAAGCTATTGACTCAGCCCTTCCAGCGATGGGGTAAATTGCTCCCCTGTATGTGGCTAGCTGTGAGCATCTCAGGTTAAAAACCTGTGGCCTTGAAAGAGTGAACAAGAGTAACAGAAGGACATGGGAATCCATGTCTGCACCGTAACGGTGCACAGGAGCACATACTGAAATCTTCCTACTTATTCTTTCCTTTTCACAAGCATAGGACAAGTACATCATATGCTCAAATTTGATTTTTCCCCCTTCTTTGAGGACTCAACATACTGTCTGAGCCAGACATGGGTTCATTGTTTGACAAAATAAGTCTAATTGGAACACACCCATACCCGTGAGCCCAGAACTTCTCTCCCAAAACAGTGAAGGAAGCTGAGGCAGAGGAAGTTCAGGGTGTTTACAGTCCAGCTCCTTACAGAAGAAGGCTGTAAACTATCTAGAAGGCAACGGTACCACAGTGCTGCTGGAAGGCCTTCACTGGGGAAAAGCCAGAAGTCTTCAGAGTGATTCTTCCCTAGAATCCCCTTCCATCCTGGGACAAAAGCAAAGGAAAACAGGAAGGATGACCCAGAAGGGAGAAAGGAAAAGGGAGGGAGGAAGGAAAAACAGAAGGCAGGAAGTTAAAGGGAAAAACACAAGGAATGAATGAAGGGATTCCTATGACTTTATTTCATTCCCAAACAGAAACCTTTTTCTTTTCCTTTCCATGTAAAATGTATTTTTCCCATAAGAACTCTCCCTCCACTTCGAGGATTCGCTGCTATGTCCCATGCCCTGCTGGGTCCTTGGTCTTTGCCATGAGGCTGGTGGGCCAAGTTACCCTGGGATGGTGGACAGAACGGCCTCCACGCTTGCCTCCTAAACTTCACTCTGCTCTAGAAGCTGAGAACCAAAGCAGCCCAAGAGACTCAGGAGCCCGAGTCTGAGCATTCTTTGCTGGCAGTGTGCTCAGCTTGGTTTCTTCTAGCAGAGGTAGTGAAGAACATTTGTAATTCCCTGGTGTGGTTTGGACTGTGGACTGCTGACGTTAGAGCTAATTACTAAGGGGTAGAGAGGAAGAAGTAAATGACCACATGTCTATCCGAGGAGGACAAAGAAGAATGCAGTTATTTCAACAGGAACCTGGTAGAGAGGTCTCATTAGTTCACGGTGATGCTTTTTGCTGTTTCCAGCCCAGCCAGCCATTCTCTTTAGCTTGCTGCTGCCTGGACTGTTACAGGGAATTCATCTAAGGATATAAATAAATCCTCCTCACCAACCTGACAAAAAGCACTATATCCCTTCCCTTCCTTTAGTATTTAATAACAAAATACTAAAATGAAATCATCAGAGTTTGGGCAGTATAACAGCCGTATTAAAATATTCCACATCCTTTGAAACAGTTATTCTGGTAGTGGTCCCCTCGCAGATTAAACAACACCAAACCTGCCCATAAAGATGCTTCTGTGGACCTTGAGGGAGTGGCTGACATTTCAGAAAATTCAAACGACACGATCGGGTTTCTCCCGTCTGTTTTATGCCTTGCCTTCCCCATTTTTGAATGGCTGTATTTTATGACTCAATTTGTGAAGCTTCCCTGGGAAGGAAAGTAGGAAAATTCAGAATTGTGTAAGGTTTAATCTGCAATGAAGTGCACGCTAATGCTGAGTACATGTCAAGAACCAGGCGTTCTGACAAATTATGAAGCATATAATATTTTAATGACATCTCTCTCTGAAATATTCAAATACAGTCTCTGTGCACCATGATGAGGCTTCATTTTAGTGACAAAATACAATTCAATTTGAAGGCTACAATGATACCTCTAAATCTTGGTATGACAATTGTGTTCATAGTAAGTCTTTTTCACGGGTCCTTTCCTGTGACTATGTTGAGATGAAATAAAAAAGAAAGAAAAAGAAAGAAAGAAAGAAAGAAAGAAAGAAAGAAAGAAAGGAAGGAAGGAAGGAAGGAAGGAAGGAAGGAAGGAAGGAAGGAAGGAAGGAAGCTGAATGGGAAAGAGGGTGTGCAGAGGGCAGTCAACTGCCTCTCAATGGGACCCTGGCCTGCTGCCCCAGTGTGAGTGCAGGCTACATTATCAGACTCCAAGGCTAGCTATAAACTCTCTAGATAACTGAGGGCCACTTTATTCAGTACAAGGGAGGTGGTACTCAAAGGAATTAGGACAGGGGTATAATTAGCCACTGGTCTGTGACTGGTGAGTGTGTGTGTGTGTGTGTGTGTGTGTGTGTGTGTGTGTGTGTGTGTGTATGTGCATGTGTGTATATGTCAGTTGGTTTGGTTTTCACACTAACTTAAGTCAAAGGGCACAAGCCTCCTCTTTTGAGGAAATATGGGGACTGAGGTTGCACAGGGATTCCTGGAAATCACCATGACAGAGCTTTCCTCCAGCAGAGAGCAGCATGTGACCACAGGCTGGATACTTTCTGTTTAGCTCCTCAAGGTCCCATGAAAGCCAAAGAAAGCGTTATACCTCCCTCCACTCTGACAGCTAATTGTGCATGTTCTGCTAATCCACAGCAAATATCGTTGGTCAGTGGGGAAGTGTTCTTGTTGTTTACAAATACTCTTTAAGTAGATGGTTTGTAAGTGATGGATTTTTACAAGGGATGGAAAAAGCCCTGGTGTTAGATACCCCTTTATTATTGAAAAGTAAAACCAGGTTGGAGAGACAGCTTTGGGGTTAAGAGCACTGGCTGCTCTTCTAGAGCCTGCATTTGATTCCCAGCTCCCATAGGGTGGCTTACAACTGCTTATAATCCAAGTCCCAGGAGATCCGATAACCTTTTATGGCTTCTGTGAACAACCCTTGAAAATGATACACAGACATACATGCAAACAAAGCACCCATACAAATAATAAAAATAATACCTTTTTAAAGAAAGAAAAACCAAGGTTTATAGGCAATCATTAAGAACACAACTCTTTGAAGTAGTGAATAGGGAGGTGAAGGGGAGATTAGAAGGGGGAAAGAAAATGATTAAAATTTATTGTATGAAAACAAATTAAATAAAATATTTTTAAAAAATATATCAGACTTCATTTTACCATAATGGTTAAGATGTGGATTTATACAGAAAGGCTAATATTCTCATTGTTTTATTTGGAAATCTCAATGTTTTACTGAGAAATTACAGATTAATGAACTAAATTACTTGTTTCATTTCATTTAAATATTCTCAGCATATCTCTGTGTTTCTCCATGTATAATTGCTAACTTGGAGGAAAAACATGAGTAAATTTCAAAAGATTTCCTTCATATTTGATTCCTTATCCCAAATTTCCACAGTCTCTCTGTCTGTTTCTCCTCCCCACCTCTTTTACTGCTGGTTCTTGTTTTATCCCCTGATGAGCATTATTTTCTTGATGTAATAACATATATTGACTTACTAAATATTTCCTTCAGAACAAACTCACAAATAAAAATCTGTGAACAATGTTCCATATTCTTTAAAGTGACTAAATTATTTTCTTTAGTCATGCCCCCAAATTAAGTAGTGAATTTGGTGGTGAGTGGACCTCATAGGGCAGGTGTTCTCACTTCTAGGAAGCCAAGCTATCGATGTACTTATGCCAACACCAGTGAGTTGGCATTCATTATACTTGAAAGAGGGATGCTTCATGTCTCCCGGAAAGTGTGCCACTTCACCTACACCTAGGAAGGACCACCACAGCCTGAAGTAGCCAAACATCAGGCTGAGCCTTCAGTTTGTATCTCATATTTATTTTTACAGAACAAGTATACAAAGGCTGTGCTGTGGTGAAGGCCATGCTCCATAAATCGTGGTGTCTGAAGGAGCAGCCACTAGACAAACAAGAGTACTGGCCACTGGAAATGGAGCTGACTTAGCAGAGAAACTGAATTTTCAATTCTTATTTTAATTAACTTCCATTTAAATTGAAGTAACCACGTGGGTTCTTCTTGCTGGTACAGCATAGCTGCAGGGAATCCCACAGAGGAAATAACAAGTAGCAACTAGCAGTTTAATGGTAGCAAATTAAAAAGCAAACCAACAACAACAAAACCGTACAAAGCTCATGCAAGAGACAGAAACACTGGAGTATAGAGTTGTGTAGGATAGGGCCATGAGGCCCACCTCTAGGTTTCTGGTCAGGTTACACTTCTGCAAGGGACAGATCTACCACTAATTTCCAAGCCAAAAAAAGGGAAGATCAGAATTTCATGTTATACTCTTTCACCATTCCCTCTGGTCCAGGAAATCCAACACCATTTCCCCCAATTCAACACCACATTTGAAGATATTTTTTCTTACCTGCCATCACTCCATAGGTGGATGGCTGGTTTCCATAGTGACAGGAAGGCACAGAATAATGAAGTCCTGTTGCTGTATTTCCCATAGTTGTCATCGAGAAATATGTGTGCAAACATTTAGGAGTTTGGATCAAAGACAAAATAGACGGGACTGGTAAGAAAATGTATGAGGATTCAAGACACATTCAACTCATTTCAAAATTACACATTTATGTGATTCTTAAATTGTATACTTTCTTCCTCACTGGCAGTTTTCTAATGAGCAGATAAAGTCAGCCAAAGGTTGTCTCAAGTGATGAGATCCTGTATCATCGAACTAGACTTGTATGGTCTATGTTGTGGCTACAAGTATCTCATGAAGAGAAGTGAGAGGAGATTGGAGCTCAGCTTTTTGAGATTTGTACAATTCTTGCGGGTTCCTTCCAGGCTAGATATTGTACTACAGCTATTGCAAAGTAGTCTGAACATCATTGTGTAGCACAGTATTATAAGAAAGGTGTATCTGGAAGAGCAAACACCTAAATAGACTCTTGAATAATCATAGCTGATAAATTTGCTGTTCCTTTTACTAAAGAGAAAATGCCAAAGTAAGTATTCTCTTGTGTAGATACAATCATAAAAATACTGCTGTTTTCAGGCTTTTATGAGAGCCCTGCGATAGTGTTTAGTCCAATTATGTTGGATTGCAGGTTTTCTGCATGCATGACATTGATAGAAAAATTTTAATGATAAAGTCAATCAAAAAATAAGTTCCTTTATTGCTGAAGGTTGTGTATACACACATAATTCCATGCATACATGTGTACTTCCTAAAATTATTGTGCATTTAGAAATAAGATATAAACTATAAAACATATATGAAGTTTTAAACACAAATCAACATTTTAACAGCAGGACACAATAAAACTATCAGCAAAAGTTTCCCTATGTATTTACTTCCTCATTTTTCTCTCATATCCTAAATATAATTTATAATGTAATATATTATAATAATATAATAATTGGGTCATTATTATAAACATAATTTTTTCAAATAAATAGAATATATAATTGGGAATACATGAGATAATGATTAATGACATGAGATCTTTTTATAGAATAAATACATTTTGTCTAAGTGTAGAACAGTATTTCATTGTAAATATCTGCATAAGTTTCTACTCTGTGACTGATATAGAGAGATATGAAGTAATTTTCCCATATAATGGTTATGTAGAGCAATTTTAGTATTCATTTACAAACATTAAATGAATTTTAACTGTATTTAACACCTATGGGCTTTCATTAAAATATATATTTGTAATTTTTTACTTAACTAGATGTATATATAACTAAAATTTTATAGAAATTTTATAAATCACTTAAAAATAATTAAAGATAACTTTTAGAAATTATTTTTATTTATAAGAGTTAAATTTGTTTTTTGATTTTAGGAAGTTGGATAAAAGATAGGTTAAATACTTTGTTATGTATTTTTAAATAAATCAATAGAACTTAAAAGCTACATCATTTTGCTACATCATTATTTTAATCTTAAATTTTACTTTCCTACTGATCAAATTTTTTTAATTCTCAGTCTATAAAATGTGTTATTTTAAAAGTATGGTTATATTGTAATCATTTAGATTATTTATGGGACTACTTATAGGATTATTATAGGATTAAATTACTCTATTATTATATTTTCCATCAAATATGTTTTAGTACATTCTCAAAATTACCTTTAAATTGAACTATGGGAATCTTTAATAGATTAAGTGATGTTGGTAGAGTACATATATCTAAACTCTTCATTATTTAAAACCAGCCAAAGATGAATGAGAAAGCTTCACATATGTTTAGAAACTGCCTAATTATCATAAAAAGCTGTTTGATTGTTTTAAATCATAAAATAAGCCCAAACTTTAATTTCTATAAATATAAAATTTTATTTTTCTCCATGAGAGTCAATTATATTTTAAACAAATGAAAGATGAATCCAGTTTGCTGTTTCATGGGAGAAATTGTTAGTCCAAGGCTCCAGCCATCTGTAAACTGACTTTGAGCCCAATTGTTATTGCATTAAGTGCAAATATATTAGCAAAAAACATACATTTGCTTGTGCCTAGATAACATGTTTTGATCCCTATTTTCATTTAGGAATGTTGAGTAAAGGCTCAGTCAGTAGAGCATGAGACTCTTAAGTTATTTCTAAAACTCAGTCTTAAGGAAGCTTAAATCTCTCAACTCTAAATGCTATCTTGCTTTCTTTTCTAAGTTTAATACTATGTATTTTAATGCGAGTTTAATAAAGCATTTAATTACTTTATTCATTAAAGCTCACTTTAATGAATGGTTTGGTGTTGGGAATTTTTTTGGTTTATTTTTATAAGGTTTATGTTTGTTTAAAGACAGTAACAAATATAATTCAAAAGTGAAATACATTTTTAATATAAAGTAGTAGTACCTATTGAACATTAACTATTTTAGAATATTTCATTTTGATCTTTATCCATAAACATCCATAAACATTTAGTTTTCACAATGAAAAATACTCAAGCTCACTATTTGTTTATGTAGTTCTGGATTGCAAAGCAAAACCAATAAATAGATAAATGATTTCCCTTACTAATTTTTTTTAAATTCTCAGTCAACTATATTTTTACAATATCCTTAATATTTAACTAAAGCAAATTAAAGGAGGGGCATGGAACAAAGAAATTATTCACTACAAAGATTCACCACATCCATTCTGAAAGCTGTAGGCCCAGGCATGGAAGTCAGTACCTGTAGACATCACGTTGGTGGCATGGGTGGAGACTGGGAGACACTCAGCAGTACTGTGGTGCATTATCAGAGGCAGAGTAGCAGAGGCATCAGAACTCAGAGGTATAAAGGTATCAGCCGAAGTGAAAGATTGGCAACTCATTCCCACAAGAGAGTAGAAAAATAAGACCCGCTGCTTGCCGGCTCACTTTTATTATATTACCGTATCAAAGGGCCGATTCACTTCTCCCTACCTGCATATATACATCAGGAAGGCTCTGAGGCACCTGGAGGGTGCAGGCTAGTATTTATACTGTGAGGAAATCCATTTATACATGTTAATGTTTTTTTTTTTCTCCCGAGGAGTGTTGCTTTGTCAACTCGAACTGTCTTTCTTACCCAAATATTATCTGTGCCCAAGGAGGAACCTGGTTGTGGGGTACAAATTGAGGGGAAGGCAAAAACAGAAACTTCATTTGCCATCTTTAATAAATAAGACCTTTGGGGAAGAATCAGGAACTTTGAAATTTTTTTCTTAAAGGAATGAAGTGACAATGTATTGAAAACTAGGTGTCTTTTGGTTTCTAATATAATACAAGTTTTAAATATGAGATGTTTTTCTCTTTGCTTACTTCTTAAGTAACATTCAAAGTAGTATTAAAGTGAGGAAATGCATACTATAAAATTTTAGGAAATGGAGTATTTAAGGGCTTGTGAGATGGCTCAGTGGTCAAGGTACTGGCCACACAAGCCTGATGACCTGAGTTCTGTACCCGGAACATGTTGAAAGGTGAGGAGAGAACTGACTCCACAAACTGTCCTGTGCCCTCCACCCGAAGGCCATGGCATGTGAGCCCACACATATACACCATGCAAACACACACAATAATAGAAACAGTTGTTAAAGAAACGAAATGTTTAAGTTGACACTTAGGAAAGCCTGTGAGATGAAATATGACAACACACGCATGTGCTGTGGAGTTTTAATGCAACAGTGCATGTTTTTGAAAACAAATGAGAACTATTCAAAGTTTTCTGGTAAGCATACAGTGGGACGATTTTAATATACACATTAATGTGCACAGACGACAAGCAAAGGGACGCCATCTTTCCCTTGACTTCAATGTACTCATTAAGAACTACCAGTTCGGGGTTGGGGATTTAGCTCAGTGGTAGAGCGCTCGCCTAGCAAGCACAAGGCCCTGGGTTCGATCCTCAGCTAAAAAAAAAAAAAAAAAAAAAAAAAAAAAAACCTACCAGTTCTTCATCTCCATACGTGATGTACCATTCCCCCTGATAAGCTAATCTGAGCCACAGGCTAGGACTTCGGTTATTCTACTAAAGATGTTGAGGTAATAATGTTAACACTGGATACAAACTTCACACCCAAGATATAGTGACATGTTATGAGAATGAAACACATGCATAGTCAATTCCAACATAAACATCAACCTCAAGATACTTTAATTCTGATGATTTCTGCATATGAATGGTATATTGGATTTTTAAGTCACTGTGACATACACCTGAAGGGAACAATTTTGATAAAGAACGTCTACTCAGAGGTTTCAGTCCATGGTCAGCTGGCTCTGTTGCTTGGACAGAATTTAAGCATAATGCTGCTGGGGTCAGAGCATGTGATGGAGCATGGTGCTCACTAACTGAAAAAGGTAAGAGAGGGACAAATATGAAAGGCCAGGCTACAAGGAGCTCTTCAAAAGCACACCCCAAAAGGCCTACTTCCTCCAACCAGGCCTCACTTCCCAAAATTTCCATCAACTCCAAAAACAACGCCCTAGTTAAGAACCCAGCCCATGGGCCCATTTCATGCCCAGACCACAGCAATGAGTGAACTCACTACTATTGAGAGAATGTTAACAAGAGTAATATAGAAAATGGAAGTAAAAGCAGGTATCTGACAGCACTGAAATGAGGGCCACACTTCACCAGTATCTGAATTCTTTTACTATGGTGTGCTTTGAGATAACTTAGAATTGATTGCCTCATGTTAAACTTATTAATAGTGACATCACTACAACTTTAAGAATCATGGACATGTTAGTCAGTAAGCAGTAGGTATCTTGAACAAAAATTTATTAAAGTGCCTAAATGTTAGATATTGCCTGAATAATACTGTTTTTAAAAATGTCATATTCTCAGTCTGGATTTAAAGCACAATTAGTGTTCTGTAATTGGAGAAAGCTTTTTGGTAATCAAAATAATTTCTTACAATCTTTCAGAATTTGGCTAATATTCATTCTTTCCAGATGTGAAAAAGGCAAGGATGGTTGAATGGGCTTCTAGGGCAACTATATTGAGGAAATTTAAAATGATTTTTGAGGAGAAATGATGCACCTAAAAGATTAAACTAAGTGATAATATAGTTATTAGGGTTTTAAAAATGAATCTTAATCATTATAATATCATTGTACAACTGAGAATCACCTTACATTCTCAATTATTACAAAATATAAATACTAATGCTGCATGGATATGGTGAGACCACAGAATTTGAGATATTTAAGTCACATTTTAAGTGACTAACATTGGGTGTCTTCCTCAGTTTCTATTCACATTATTTTTTAAGACAGGGTCTCTCACTGAAGAGAGACCTGGAGTTCACAGATCGGCTACAATGGCTAGTCAGCAAGCTGCTGAGATCCTCATGTCTGTGTCCCTATTTCTTAGTTCTGGAAGTACAAGGGTGTGCTGCCATTCCTGGCTTTTATCACTGAGTCATTTCCTCAGAATCAAAATTGACTTTTATAGAGATGCTAAATTTTACCATTTTTTATAGGTTTCCCTTTGCATTGTTCTCTGTTTTTACCTTAGTAAACAATAATGCAATCAACATGTTTTCTCAAAATTAGTTTTCCTGTTATACTTTTAGAATGTCCAAAGGTAATACATATTTCTAAGAAGTAGGATTATTGCATTGAAGTTTATGAACACTAAATGTTTTAAAAAGTTAGCAAAATTTTTAAATAATGACATAATTTTGTTTCAAATATCATGAAGAGATTCATTTACAAAGGAAGTTAGGGCATGTGGAAAGCTTTAAAAAGAAATAGAAAGCCATTGGCATCTCTCAGAATCTCCTATTTATTTCCCTCTGCCTCTTGCTGTTGCTTTACTCAACAGAACCGCCTAGGTTGATTCGCTGTCTTATGGCTTATGTTTTCAACTAGGCAAAGTGAACCCCTAGCGGCTTATGAGTTTACAATTCTGAGAGTTCTCTTTCTCATCAGTGCTTTTGGTTAAGATAAGAAGCACATTCATGCCAGGCGGTGGTGGTGCATGCCTTTAACCCCAGCACTCGGGAGGCAGAGGCAGGTGGATCTCTGTGAGTTTGAGGCCCAGCCTGGGCTACCAAGTGAGTTCCAGGAAAAGCACAAAGCTACACAGAGAAACCCTGTCTCGAAAAACAAAAACAAACAAACAAACAAACAAACAAACAAACAAACGCACATTCGTGGCTCAGAAAGACCTACCTCTGTAGATGGATGAGTTTGCTTAGGAAATATGCAGACATTTAGTCAATGAAAGACACACCAGCATCTAGAAAAATAGCTCTAAAATATGGCTAATACAGAAATACCATCTGCTCCACGAACCGTTAGTGTACAACTGAGAATCACCTTACATTCTCAATGGTGTTATAAAGTAGGAATACTTACGCTGCATGGATCTGGCGAGACCACAGAATTTGAGGTCTTTAATTCACATTTTGAGTGGCTAACACACTATCTTTTTGGATTTATAGTAGCTATTTATATCTATGATTTTGTTAGCTGATTCTATTTTATATTTTTAAATTCAACACTTTTTGGCATTATTTTCCACTCACGTTTGCTTTTTAATTTTGGGTATCAAACCCAGAGCCTTACATGTGCTAACCAAATGATCTACCATAGAGATGCAACGTTAATCTTGTTAAAACTGGAAATTTCCTTTGCTTTTGAAAACTTTTTCCAATCAAAGCATCTTCTATTTTATTATTTGTCTTTTGAACTTATGCAAGATATCATTATAAATAATAGTTTAGAATTAAATATATTTATTTCTTCTTCAGTGAATTTCTTAATAATTCAGCATTTTAATTTTATCTGTTATTCAAAAGGTTTTGTTGTTATTTAAGAGTCTGAAAGAAGTTCTACTTGGGAGATTTAAGTGGTGGTTCAGTGGTTAAGAGTATATTCTACCCTCAGAGGACTGGATTCATTTCTAGCTCATAACTGTGTAACTCCAGTTCCAAGGAATCCAATGCACCCTCTATTGGCAATGTCAGGCAACAGGAAAGCACATGATACACAGACAGACAGACAGACAGACAGACAAGTACTCACATATAAAAGTAAATATACACATAAATATTTTACATTCCTTTCCCAAGTCTGACATTGTGGTCCCCACCTGTAATCAGAACATTTGGAGCAAGACACAGGAGGAGCAGGAGTCTCAGGCCAACCTAAAGTACTTCTTAGGATCTTGTCTAAGAAAATAAAGAAAATAAAAAATTCCTCTTGACATTTAACACTAACACAGTGTGTCTGAGTGCCCATTTATACTTTAATTATAGTTTGAGAGCTCAATTTTAGTACTTAAATAATAACAAAAATTGCAGCTCCACTTAAAAAACTAATATCATCTAGATAATCAATGCTGAAGACATAGCTTGGTGGTAGATGTCTTCCATAGCATATAAAATGTTGTGGGTTTGGTCCCTGGCACCACAAATATATATTAGATAGATAGATGAGATACGTAGATGATAGATAACTATATGATAGATAGATAGACAGATAGATGAGAGATTCAAATTAAAACATACTAAGTTTGAAAGACTGATCACATTTTTAAAAGTGTAAGCTAAGAAATAATTCTGTTAAGAAATAGTATTCAAAAATATTTATCTCTAGTTGATATAGTTAAAGGTTTTTTTCATGTTTGTACATTCCAATGCTCTAATTTTTCCTTTTTAGGTTTTGTTTTGTTTTTGTTTTTTTTTTTTTTTGCTTAGACTAGTTTTGAATCTTCTCACAGTTGATGGGATTACAAATTAACTTAGTTTAATCTTTCCATATATTCTCATAATGTCATAGTTATCTAGAATGCTCAAAGCATCACTAGATTCTAGAGCCAACATTCTTTGGATCATTGCCTCTCATGGACAGTTGAACAAGGAAGTTTCAAGCTTCAGGGTCTCTTTACTATTAATGAGGTCATAATTAATACCTCATTTAGAATAATGTCTGGCAGATAATAAATGTTCAATAGTTGTCAGCAATTACTAATCATGAAAGCTTTATAAAAATCAGGTATACTCATATAGTATGTGTATTGATATGTTTTATCTCATTTATCTTCACATTAACGTGGTGAGGTGGATGTCTTTCCAGTCTGGGTAACTGAGGCACACGTAGATAAAGTTTTCATCAAAAGCCATTCACTGCCTGGTAATGCTAGGATAGGGATGCCAGACACTGAATTCTGAGGGCATTTACCACTGTCTTCTATTATATATGAAGGGGCTAGATTGATCTTCACCAAAATATAATGTTCTCTCTCTCTCTCTCTCTCTCTCTCTCTCTCTCTCTCTCTCTCTCTCTCTCTCTCTCCCCTGTCTCTCTCTGTCTCTGTCTCTTCCCATGTCTCTCTCTGTCTCTGTCTCTCCCCCTGTCTCTCTCTGTCTCTGTCTCCCCACCCCATCTCTACTTTTAGCTTATCTCATAGCTTCAGAAAGAAAATATAGCAAGTCAGTTCTGTAAAGTATGACATATTCTTGCATGCTTTCCAGCACCTGCTTCTCTATATAATATTATCAGTACAGAGCTATATTACATGAGTGACATGGAGACTATTTCTTGTAGGAAATAGACAGGCAATGCAGAATAGTTCAGTTCTATTCTAGGTGATGCTAACAATTATTTGTGGAGAGTTTGAATATAAAAATATTAGGAAGAGGAAGTAATGAAAATGTAGGATTCCCATTTGGTATGAAAGTGAATCTTAATCTAAATTAATGTATTCAGTTAGCCTAAGTGGCAGTAAAATGAAGTATTCACACAACTCATAACTTTTGAAAAGATGATGAATTTTACTCAATGCAGTTTTTAAAGGAAAAGATTACACAGCCATATGGCTTGAAAGGGGACTATGTCACATTGGAAGCACTCGTTATTTAAACACATATCGGTCTTGTATGTCATTCTTAGCTGTTTTCTGATTGTGAAAACAGCAATGAATATACATGTTATGTGGTTTGTTTTTGCATGAACTCTTTCATATCCAAAAATCAAGCTTTTTTATTACCCAGGGAAGAGATAATGTCAAAGCTTCGCAATGGTGCTGAAGATGAATGTTCCCATAATGCTGTCTAAAGGGTAAGCTTGTAACTTACAGAAAATAAATGTCAAGGTGAGACACAGACTTAGGAATAATCCTTCCCCACAAGGGCCATATCCAGGCTGTACTATAGCTGATGGGTAGATTTATCGCTTGTCTCACTCACTTAAATTGATCCAGACTTGTCCAAACAACACACTGCTGTGCCTGAGTTAATTTAATTGGAGAACCTCTTTGTGCTGTTCCATTACCTAGCATTAATGTGGGAGATGTAGAGGTACATTTTAGAGTATATAAATCTTTCACAAGTGATGCATTTACTATTTAGATTTGATGGGGGAGTAAGGCCTTTATTCTTTAAACTCATAATGTTAAGGAAAAATAAGAGGAACAAGCGATTATCTTTTTAGTAGTCTTACTGGGTAACACAAGGATATCATATGGTGGAGCAAGGGATGAATGCAGAGAGCACAGCAAATGAGCTGATAGTGTACCAAGCAAGGTTGTCCCCTTCTCGAGTCTGACACCTTTTTCATTTAGGCATCTTTAAAGATGAAAGAAGCAAAATGTTCTAGTTACTGCAACAAGATGATTTAATTAGAATCATCTGGCAAAGGCTTAGTTCTGACACATGATAATCTAACATGGGGCTATAGAGGGAGCTGAGGTAAATGGGTGTGAAGTGGGAGGGGGAAATGGTGTTTCATTTCCTCTGAATGAGATCAAAGGGTACATCTGATTCTATGGAACAGCCCCAGCGTCTTGTCTTGCTTTTAAGAGTGCCTGGCATATGTTAAGCAAAAATGTTCAGGCAACTATTATTATTGTTGAAGTGAAGGAGACATGCTAAAATGTCGGTGTAATAAGCCATGATTGCTTTAAAATAGTCATAAAAGTGAAGGCAAGAAGACTTAGCAGAAGGTCAGATCACGATGAACCATTAGAAAGCGTTTAGAAAACAGCCTCACACCATGTTCCACACTGGGGCTACTCTCAAGCTTTCTGTATTCATTCTGGATATCTTCATGGGTTTTGCTGTTTTATTTTGTTTGCTGTTTTGTCTTTACTACCATGTTAAAGGGTAATTTATTCTGTTCGTTTTATTTTCTATTTCTATTCAGGAATGTCATGAGAAGAGTCACTGTTTATAAGCAAGATTTTATTCTTAGCATTTGGAATACAGATTGAATAATTTAAGTTTTTATATTATTTCAAAACATTTATAAAAAGGCACATGGCTAAATATTAAGTCAATTAATTATTCAAATGAGAAGAAAACTATGTGATTTGATCAATATTGTAATAAAAATGGAAGCATAACTAAACATAGTGAAATATACCGGGGCCATCGTGTTATAAAAAGTATTGCTAAAGTTGTTGTTGGCATATAGGCATATGGTACTTTTCAGTGTTGTTAGAATGTTTTGTGCAATAAAGACGCAATGTTTTCTAAATTCAGTGTCAAATTCTTTAGCAATAATCCCTGATGCCTTAAAAACTTGCAATATTATGTACGTATATTGGTGTGCGTTTGAATGCATATACATGTGTATGTAAAAAAGTGTGTGTGCATACAATTAATTGCTGTCTAGATCTTTGAGTTCTCAGTAAACCAAATATAATTATATTACTCTTAGTGGGAGCCTAAACATTCAGTTATGAAATTTGAAAGATTTGGTGACAGATAAATAAAATTAGAATTTGTCTTGTAGAGATACCTGTCTAATAATAAGCTGATCCTGCAAATACATGTCACTATTGTTACATGACAGAAAGAACCTGTTTTTAGGACTAACACTGTTATTCCCATGATTCTCAGAGAACACGCAAGGAACAAACAAAGTACTTGACAGAGGGTTTTAAAACTAGGTTAGATAAACTCTGAGTTTTAAATAAGGATAGTTAAACTATGTTAGATAACTTCTGGCCTAGAAAAATATATGATGCAGATAACAATTTTAACTGCATAGAAAATAACAGTGTCATGGGTATGCTTAGGACATTTTAGGTAAGTGTATATTAAGAGTGGAATTTTTGTTTAATACTTTTTGGTGGGTCCTTGGAATTGAACCTAAGGTCTTGTTCTTGCTAGGCAATCATTCTACCACTGAGCTACACATCCACTCACTAAAAGTGACTTTTAAGAAGTCTGATAATGAAATGGAAATTGAATACTACCCAAATTAGCCACTCTGTGAACTAAGATTATTTTGAGATACATGATACATTGTCCTGGTTATGACAGCTACTTTCCTAATGAAAACCCAAATCAGAGATTCAGAAGTTGCAAATGATGAATGCTTGAAGTAACACTACTTACAGAATATAAAACATATCTACTAAGATTTTGTGAGATAAAGCTCCCCTCAATAAGCTCATGCAGGCAGTGATAGCACACACTGCCATGCTTCTTCTTCTTCCTCTTCTTCTTCTTCCCCTTCTTCTTCCCCTTCTTCTTCCCCTTCTTCTTCTTCTTCTTCTTCTTCTTCTTCTTCTTCTTCTTCTTCTTCTTCTTCTTCTTCTTCTTCTTCAGTTTTCGAGACAGGGTTTCTCTGTGTAGCTTTGCGCCTTTCCTGGAACTTGCTTTGGAGACCAGGCTGGCCTCAAACTCACAGAGATCCGCCTGCCTCTCCCTCCCAAGTGCTGGGATTAAAGGCGTACACAACTACTGCCAGGCTCCATGCATCTTCTTTATCTTACTTTAACTCTACTTATTTCCAAGGGCTTCAATAGATTAGAGGCTGAGATGAAAGAAAATGAAGAAAAGATCAGGGGAAAGGAATTGAAATATTGAAAACAATAGATTGGCCATGCATTAAGGGTCTAAGAAGTCAATGGAAAAATCTAGTGACTAAGGACAGTGTCCTGGGACATAAAAGGAGCGAATATTCAAAGTGCCATATATCAAGGAAAAACACAGGGAAGCACAAAATGATGAAGAATCTTGTAAACGTCTTCTTAAATTCTTTTCCCGGTTTCTCTCCAATTTGAATTGTTTTCTATAATCTAGAGGGGAAAAACTGGGATAAGAAGGATGAAAACAAAGAGAATGAGCTCCCTAGAATAAGGCAATGATGCAAGTTTGTAATGCCAACTATAAATTCCTAGTTTGAAAATGACTGGCAAGAACAGAAGTTCATCAGAGTTCACAGGGACCTTGTAATATTTTAATTGCTCCGTTTATATTGAGCAATGGCATAAAAGTACTGAGAAATGATGACCCAGTGGAGATTAACATGTAAGCACAGAAAAAACCCATTTCATGTATATTTATACCTGAACTTTGAGCATGTACCTCTGTTTAATGAATATGGAAGCAGGAGGCAGAAAACATCATCTGTTCAAACACGGTTGGTAGTTTAAGGTTTCCTTTTCCTATGGAACATCTTGCAAAAGAACTGATTTCATCAGCATATTCAAAGCAATGCCCAGCAACCGTTAAAGGTCAGTTGTAATACTCTGAAGCATAGGTCATAGTAGGCAAGATTTTAACCTAAGAACATCACGTGAAAGCTTTTTTCAATATTTTTAAAATAAGGTACTTTTTAATAATTTTGTATTTACAATTTTTCATAAGTTACTATAACTCAAAATTATTTGTTCAAGTCTCAGTGCAAGCATTTAGTGTGGGAACAAGGAGTTGTTTTAAATCTTTACCAAAAACTCTCATTTAATAAAAGTACGATGACATCTGAGGTTACATATATATGTATATGCATGTATATGTATATAGTATACAAATACAGAGACCCACAGCCAGACATGACTCAGAGATAGAGAAATCCCTTCAAACACTCAGCTCTAAATGGGATGACTCCATCAAATTGCTCCCCTCAGAGGTCAGGGAACCCTTTGGATGAGGAGGCAGAAAATGTGTGAGGATCAGCGGGTATGAAGGGTACCAGAAGAATAAGGATGCCTAAATAAAGCTCTTCTCAACTCGCAGAGACTGAAGCAGCAAGCATAGGGCCTGCATGGGTCTGCACCAAGCCTTAATATGAGGGCAGGAGCTTAGTCCTACCTCAACTTGACACTTTGTTGACACCTAAGGGAGGCCTGCCCCATTCTGAACAGAAATAGAGGAGGAGTGAATGGGGGCAGGGGATGAAGAGAGGAGGTGGGAGGAGGGAACAGAAGGAGAGGAGGAGGGGAAATTCCAGTCAGAATGTAAAATAAATTTAAGTTTTTAAAGGTTTTTTTGTTGTTGTTTTTTGTTTTAAATTTTACTCAGTCTAAGAAATAACCCCAAAAACTGTTCTGTGAGATTACACAAATAGACCCATTCACAGTGTGGGATACTTACAGCCACCATAAATAGTAAATAAAAAGGTTGTTCACAACTGAAATAGGCATACTACGTGAGGGAGAACCGCCATAGGCAAAAGTTTACAGAGCAGCAAATCAAACTGGTTTCTTGGCACTGCCTGTATGAATCATTGATCAACAAAATGAGTCCTGGACTTGCATGCTAGCCAATCTGGTGGAAGCATTTTCTCAATTGAGGTTTCCTCTTCCCAGATGACCTTAGCTTATGTCAAGTTGACACAATTAACCAGCCTGGTATTTGAGAACAATTTTGAGATGAATCCCTATCAGACACTGGAGAATAACATCTAACCAGTATTCAATCTTAAAAATATGCTGGTAAGCTTAAAGACACATTTAGAAGAGGAGATGTATCATGACATTTTTTATGTAAAATTTTAAAGCACTAAGGAAATGCTACATGTTTTTGCCATCTTTATATGTGTAGACAAATAAAACAATAAATAAATACAAAAGAGCAATGATTTTGTGCAGCGGTACCTAAGGACTAAGGGGAGGAGAGTACACAGGAGTTATTACTTGATGCATAACTCTAATGCCATTTTTATTTTTTACAGTAAAGAAGATTTAAAATACCCAGTGGTCAGGCAGATGGACAGCAACTGTTAGATCGGGGCCTGAAAAATGTAGATATCTCAACGTCTCTATGCATTTGAAAAGTGCCATGATTGTAAATACAGCTAGTCACCTATGAGGCCTTGATCTCTGACGATGCAATAGTGTTTTAGGGAGAAGAAGCAGTGAATGGAGCATCCAGAAAGAATATAAGCGCTCACTAAAATCCCAGAGCAATCTTGCTTCACTAATACTCAAAGTGATAGAATAAAAATACTAGTACGATTGATCATCCATTATACTGAAACAATATGCCCCAACTATATAAAAATATAAGATGTTTAGCATTTATATAGGTCAACTTATATCATAATCAGTTGTCGCAAAAGTCCCCAAATAATGTGGCTTTCTTTCTTTAGGAACTTAAAAAGTACTTAGAAATGCCAAAAATACATGTAGGAATTTCCACAAAATATTTTATTAGTAAGAAATGGGAGAAAATAGAAGTATGATAATAAAAACTCCTAAATTAGTGATGGTTCAGGTTAAGTTTATGTCAAGAGAAATGATTTTAGAAAAAAATGAAAACAGACTTTCCAAAGTTATTTATGCTCTTCTTAGTGGTTTGAACTAGAAATTTCAGAACATAAGAGGTTGAAGCAGGAAGGATGTGGGTTCAAGGCTAGCCTGGGCTACACAGGAGGTCCCAGGGCAGCCAGTTACTTGCTATAGTGAAATCCTGTCTCATAAAAACAAAGGAACAACAACAACAACAAAAAAAAAAAAAAAAGCCAACAAATTATATACTAAACATATAAGACATTCTGGCTGTTCAGAAACCTGTCTTTGAACAATACATAGACATGTAGATATGGTCCTGGTCTAAGCACAGAATCTTTTGTAACCATCACACAGGAATACTCTTGTGGCTACAAATCTCTGTTTCATTATTTTGGAGGGGATAAACAACTCTAAGGATGCCTAGAGTATGAGTTTTTCCCTCACTCCTCATAAGGACTGTGAAATTTCAACCTTATCATTTCACAAGCTGATAGCCATTTAACACTGAATGAGAAGATGCTTCAGAGAGAGTGTGGTCAAGCTTAGACCAAAATTAAAAGATGTGAGATACAGAACAGACTCAGGGTGTACACGTCAGAACACTGCTTCCTCTATCCATACTGCCTGCCATTTTCAGCAATATCTGAATGTTCCAACTATACATTTAAATTATCTAGGACACAGAAGTAAAGTAGAATTTGTTTAAAAAATTGTAATATATCTCCCAAAATGAAGAGAAATCAATATCCCATAATATTGCCATGTCTTCTGACATGGAACCCTCTCCAAAGCAATAATTCCAGCCATCTTTTTCTTTGTTATTATAATTTTGCCTGTTTACTTACTGTCTGTTTTGTTTTTTTTTAATCTCATAGAAAGCTGGTGGACCCTGACAAAGAAATCACAAGACCAACATGGGCATTAGCTGTGTCGGCTGATTTTTAATGGTTATTTTTGATGTTCTGTCACTCCACTTACCAACATCATACCCTGGAAAAAGGACAATGACACCTTCAGCAGGAAGATTTGGTGTTCAAACCTAAAAGATTATGTTTGCAAATGAAATGAATAATTTAATGGGAAGTTAATCCTTTTGGCAAGAAACAAGTCGATCCTATTTAGGAAGACACAGAGTAAGTGTTAACATAGGCACAGACACAGCAAAAGCAAATCAGTTAAAAACACAGAAATAACCAAGATAGATGTCACTGAAAGACATCCCTTTGTACAACATGCTTTCTCTTTCAATGGATTAAATATTGTTTTCCATGACACAAACCACCTTTGGCAAGGAGAACAAGAGCTACAATTCTCAAGTTAGGAGCTCAACATTCAAACAGAATGAGGGAAGGGCCACAGTGCACAGTGCATAAAGCAATTTCTTTTTGTCAATAATGCATATTTTCTTATGGGAAAGCCAACATGGCTACCATGGGCTCACCTTCCCTGTTCCCTGGTAATTAGTTTCATGGATGCATCCTTATTTCACACTCACCACTATTTGCCTTTTTTTTTTTTTTTTATCAAAAATAATCCTGTTTGATTAGTGTGATCTTGTAACACATCCATGTGACATGAACAATCTTTAGAAGGGAGTGGGTACTATAAAAACCTGTACTGAGCAACAGGTGTGAACTGGACAAACTGGGAAAGAGGGCTCCCAACAAATTAAATTATGGCCCACCACAAATGTCACTTCTACAATTTATAATAACATTGTACAAAATCCCAGGAAGATTAAAACAAACAAATAAATAAAAAAACAAGAAAGCATGGACATTTTAACTGGGTATCCATGATTCAGTGGCTGGAGGACTTAATTTGCAGTCTTGGTGAGGGGCTGGGAGCACATGCAAATTATGGAGCAGAGCAATGAAATTCACCCCAAGGATGCATGAAAACTAAATAAGAAGCATCAATCCACTACAAAAGCATGCCCGTGGCTACACTAGGGACTGAGATTTCTTCATGTAAACTATGGAGAAGGGCAATGCAATTTCATTCAAATGAAAGGCATCTACCCACTGTGAAGACATGCCTGTGGCCACACTGGGGACTGAGATTTATTTTTGTCTTAATATTATCCAAAGATTTTTTTTTTTAATTTTAGGTACGTGACTTCATATTGATGAACTAGATTTAGAATCTCGGTTTTACTTTAGTACCTACAATCAATGGGTAATCACTTCCTGCTTTATTTGCCCAGTACTTTTAGAGAGTCATAGCTATGATTTCCTATCTCTTATCCAGGTGGCCTTTCCATTCCTGAGACAAGGGACATATAGATTCTTTTCTTGACCAATGCTAGTCATGCCCCTTAAGGTTAATTTTCAAATAAGACTTACTGGAACTTGGCCTACAAAAGCTTGACCAAGGCATCCCCATATTTTATAATATTCCAAAGCCATACCCTCCCTCCCTTTGACGTGCCTGCATCAAAGCCCAGAAGACTTTGCTCTGGGTTGGCCCTACCACTCCAGACAGAGCCTTCCCCAGCCCCTGTGAGCAAACTTCCATGAGCTTCCAGCTCTCTGCTCTTTGTAGGTTGTCAGTCTTAATTCCATTGAGTCCCTGATCACCTGCTTCCCTTTTTTCCTTTTACTCCTCCAAAGTCCCTAGTCACATCTTTAAACTGAACTATAGTTTAGTCCTTGTTGGACTCTTCTTTGTCAGTTTTCCTAGTATCTGGTTTTTTTTTTTCTTTTTATCTAACATACATGGTGTCTAATACATAGATCAGGTAAGGGGACCCATGTTTACAGTGCACAAGCATGTTGAATATTATTATTAGCAAGCAAACCTTAAGGATAAGAAGAAGATAATGGATAAAAAAAAACCCCACAAGTATTTATCACAACCAGGGATATAATTGGATAATTGGACTCTAACTAATGCTACCACTTAACATTATGCTTTATTTGAGGGGGTTTTGTTTTGTTTTTTTTTTTTAAGGATTCAAAAGTTAGGGACCTGGTCAAAGCTTAAGGTCATGCATAGGTGGAAGCAGTACCATCCATTGAAATCATAGACCTCTTTGACAATTTGATCTTATTTCTTTTCCCTGTCTGGTGGTGCCTTCTCCTGTTTCAAAGTCGCATTTATAAAGGGATGTTTGCAATTTAAGAAAGCACAACAGGCGAAGCCACTAAGAATTACAAGATTAATTAGTGAAGGACATGTGATTCGGCTGTTGAATGGTGTCAACATATTTTTGCACCATCATTATTTAATACTGGGGACAATTATATTTTAAGGTCTTATGGTGTTTAAACATCTATATAATGTTTCAGCATGAGTATATTTGTTGATGGTAACTTCTTGAATATTTAATATTATTTTAATCTTTGATTGTACAGGGTGCTAAAAATACAAATGTATATATATATATAATGTTTGATAGTAGTGATGATTATGTTTTTTAGAATGCACTTTAAATGTTTAATTCTTATAAAAATTAAAATGAATTATTTTAAAGGCATGATAAGTTAAGAATTGGGGACATTTATTACATATTAAATTCTACAAATGGCTTATAAATTTATTCTTTCACCAGTTTTTTATGAGTGTGACTAATTTGATATACCCTTACAAGATTAAGTAACACATTAATAGAAGGAAAATGTTACTTGATTATTTCTTTCTAATTCATACTTTTATTAATAGTAAGGATATGTAAGCTACTCATTTATATATTCATTATATATTCTTTATTATCTATTATTTCATTTGTCTCTAAATGAGTTAATTCTTTCACCTGACTCGTCTAAATTTTGGATCAGCAAACTGGAAGAACATCGAATTCATTAACAATTTTCCATGGCATTTCATCCGTCTTTTAATTTGATAAGTTAGATAAAAACTGACTATTTTTTGAAAAATGTTATTGACAAGGGGAATAGGAAGATGATTGACAGGTCCAAACAGACCATCCTTGCTTGAGAACATTAAAGACACGGCCTGGTGATAGGACAGTAGTTGAGTACTGGTCCACAATGAGTAAGGAAATATGGGCGGAGGCTGGACAACTGGTACCAAAAAATAAGATAGATAAACAGAAAACGCTCCACTGTCCTCTAGTGCAATAAGTCAACTCTAGATTTCAACAACCCAACACACACACACACACACACACACACACACACACACACCATATATTTATTTTATGAAAAACTAAAAGAACAGAAACAATTAGTGATTATGAGTTAGAACATGCTCTCTTGGAAATGATTCATTATGAGCATGTATTAAGTTAACAAACTGTACCTCATAAATATATACCATTTTATGAATTGATTTAAAATAAAAAACTGAAAAAAAGAAAACCAAACATCAAAATGGACCTTTTGAAACTGACAAATCAAAAATCTACACATGTGCCTAGAAACCATAACCACCAACAACATAACAAGGTATCCCTATGGATATTGTGGTGGTATTCAACAGCTATCTAATTATATATGAAGTGTGCTGAGCTGGAGGAAAATCCTGCCTGGTTCTGAAAACCTACCTAACTCCCCAGAGCAAGTGAGGTCATGGATCTTATGAGAGACCCTGCCACAGCCACTCTGCTAGCTTGGAATAGTTCCTAACTAGCATTCTAAGTACTTACTTTTACACCTATAGATAAGTGTAGTGGTGAGTGCAGCTCTCACCCCTCATCAAAGAAACTTCTTCTTTGGAACAGATGGTGACCATTACAAAAAAGCACAATGGTCAAAAATGCAGAGAAAAACTGATCATGAGATGCCCGGCACCAGTGGATACATTTGCAACCTAACTCCTGCACCTAAGGCTTAGGGCATGGAAGGTTGTAAGAGCTATAGGACCTAGAAATCCGCATTGAGATTGTTTCTCTAGATACAACAAGGAAGCTTTACCTATAATACCTCAGCAATATGGCTGCCTAAACAAGACCCGAACAATTAAAATACAGAAGGTGGAAATCTCATGGGGTTCACCCCTAAACAAAGAACTACAGGCATCTAAGGAACAGTGAGAGTGGGAGAAAGAGTGTTCACCAGGGATGAAACCCTTCATTGGTTGTCCAATACCAAGTGGTCAGCCCTGAATTCATGAACATACAAGCAATATTAAACAGACCGAGGAATTTGGATTATATATTTATGTATATATATATAACCATAATAAAGAATATGAGGCCATGAATTTGAAGAGGGGCATGGGAAAATTTAGAGGGAGGGAAGAGAAGGGAGAAATGATAGAACTGAATTTTACTTTCAAAATAAAGAAAAAAGTGAACATATTTTATGTATACACAACATGCTGTTTTGATATGTATCCCTTGGGGACTGATTGTTTGAATCAGTAATTGGGATGGTTTGATTTAGTCAAGCTATTTGGAGTATAATCACCCATACATTTAGCATTATTTGTTCTAAAGTTATATAGAACTCTGAGTGTCTAAAAAATTCTACAGTGATAAATTCTTAACTCTAAAATGTAATCAGAAGGAGTCACTTAAGCTAATCTAATGATTCTTTTCATAAAAAAGACTTACAGCTTATAGTTGAACTAGACTGATGGAGAGAGAGAGAGAGAGAGAGAGAGAGAGAGATGGACAGATGGATAAATGATAGATGATGATGATGATGATGATGAAAGATGAATAAATGATAAACTAGATTAGATTAGATAGATAGACAGACAGACAGACAGATAGATGGATGGATAGATAGTTAGGAAGAACAGGAGAAAAGTGAAGGAGAAGCCATTTCTGCTTTGTTTATAGAGGCACATCTACTCTCTTACAGGTTTCCACCTGGTCATCTGATGCTGTTGATAACAGCTGACATCACTTGCATCTCAAGTAGGTGTTTGCACTGTAGCGTGCATATCCAGAGGATGCAAATATCCAGAGTGCTAAATTAAAACTATCACTGATGTCTTGTGTCTTAGAGTTTTGATAGATTTAACGAGGATTTCAAGTAAAATTGTAGTAAAAACAAGTATAAACATAAAACCAGGATGTTTTACATTAGCTGAATATATACCAATATTTGTTTGCATTCAAAATAAAGAATTCTCTATGACTTATCCACAAATGGCTTCAACATTCACACAGTACCATGAAGTGGATAGTATCCTAAGTAATCAAGTAAGTGATTATTTCCATCGCTGTTAATGCTGCAATGATTGGCAGTAGCTCAGTCTAAACAACCGCGTATTTTATAACTGAACAGATCGATAAACAAAGTTATGGTAGCATGAGCCTAAACTAAAACATTGTTGTGAAAAGGAGGGTTTTTTTAAAAGAAAATTTCAGGCCACCAACATCATCATACTGACATCCTACAACCTGGTCTAACAAACCTGGTGCCTGGAACAAAGCATCCTCTGATGCAAGGCTTCGCTCAGAACACTTAATCCCTTCCCTAAGCTGTGACTCAGGCTGTCTATTTTCTTGGAGCAACTTGTTTTTTTCCAGTTTCCTCTCAGATTGCAAATATTGCCAAAGCACTGTCGTATGTCAAGCATTGTCCAGGAAATGTCTGATTTGTGACAACAGAAGATGTCAGAGAATGAACAGGTTCGTGGCGTTCATATTTGTTATTACAGAGAAAAATCCATTAGCCCTGTGGGGTTTCTTACTCTGCTGAGTAATATCAGGAGTTTTTGCTGAGTCACTGTTAATAAAAAATTATTTAAATATTCTAATGCAATTAAGGATTCCATTTTTATTTTTTTGCCATTCTTTCTGTGCATATTCATCAAGGTTATCTGATGGTTCCAAGCAGCAAAGAGCTAGACTGGTAAACACATCATTTCAAAATTAAGTGTGTTTATGGATAGTTCATAGCTGCTATGAAGTATGGTATTTCTAAATATAACTATAATAACAGGAGTATGTAATGAAACTTCCAGTGAGTGACGTTAATACTGAAATTATTTGTAGTTGCTCAGTCTAAAGACCTGCATTTTTTTTTTCTGAGACAGGGTTTCTCTGTGTAGTTTTGGTGCCTGTCCTAGATCTCACTCTGTAGATCAGGCTGGCCTCAAACTCAGAGATACACCTGGCTCTGCCTCCTGAGTGCTGGGATTAAAGGAGTGTGCCACCACTGCCTGGCAAGACCTGCATATAGTGAATAGAATAATAAATAAAGTCATGGTAGCATGTACTACAAAAGTAACTCTTAAAAGTTTATATATTATCTGGATCAGTGGCAAATGCCTGTAACTGTGGAGGTGGAGGATCAGGAGTTTACAGCCAGATCAATGACATGTAGAGTATGAAGTCAGCCTGGGCCAAATGTGATCATGTTTCTTAATTCTCTCTCTCTCTCTCTCTCTCTCTCTCTCTCTCTCTCTCTCTCTCTCTCTCTGTGTGTCTGTGTGTGTGTGTCTGTCTGTCTGTCTGTCTGTCTGTTTTGTCTGTTTTGCTGGGATTGAACATATTTTTACACACTAGGCAGATGATCTATCAACTAAGCCATACTACCAGCCTGAGCTGTGGTTTCTTTGTTTAATTCATACTGAAACTGTCTTTTACAACAGTCCCTTAAAGATAGAACAGATAGAGCATGGGGAGATCTCGAAGTTTGTTAATTTCCGGTCATGTAAGCATGAGGACCTAATTTGAATCCCTACTACTCAGCTAAATGCTAGGCTTGGTGATGTACATCTATAATCGTCGCTTAGGAGTTGGGCAGTTTGGAAACAGGCAGATTCCTGAGTCAATCTAGCCGATCAGCAGGCTTTAGGTTCAGAGAGCCTGCCTCAAAAAACAAGATAGAAAACAATAGGGGAAGACAACTGTGCATATATAAACAAGTAAAAATACAGTACATGTACACACACAGAGAAAGAGAGAGAGAGACAGAGACAGAGACAGAGAGAGACAGAGACAGAGAGACAGAGAGAGAGAGAGAGAGAGAGAGAGAGAGAGAAAGAACTTGCATCTAGCAAATTACTTAGTATAGATTTACTCAATGTTGTATCAACTCAATTAATTCCAGAAAGAAAGAAAAGGAAGGGAGAGAGGGAGGGAGGCAGGGAGAAAGAGAGAGGGGGGGAAATCAGGCAGAATTAGTCACCTTTCCTGTTGCCCATTCCAGGATTGACCACCATTTGATGATAAAGCATCATAAGAATATGAATTCTCTCTTTAAAAGAACTCGAATGAACAAAGAAGTCATGAATTAAAAAAAAAAACTAGGAAGAGTATATGGGATGAAAAGGAAGAGTAATTATGTAATTGTATTAAAATCTCAAAAATAAAATAAAATAATTTAAAAAGGAAATTGCTACTTTGAAATAATGTGGCACATTCTCTATACAGAGCAGATAAAGCATTCCTAAATTACTCTCCACAAAGGAAGCTGATAAAAGCTGCCCTGCTTTTGGGTGGAGAGATTGCTAAGTGGTTATGCATGCTTGTTACTCTTGCAGAGAACCTGTGTTCTGGTTTCAGAACCCACATGGTGACCCACAACTTTCTGCACCTCCACTTCCAGAGGATCTGATGTCCTCTTCTAGATTCTGTGGGAACCAAGAATGCACATAGTACAAAAACATACCTGAAAAGCATTCATACACATAATATAAAATTAATATTTTTAAAACAGCACTATACTTCATAGAATGCATAAGTGTTGCAAAATATTCAGATTTTGCTCTAGAACCTGCATTAAATTTGTTATGTATCAGCACAACCCATGAAAATATTAGAAAGTGTTCATGTCTCTGGTCTGTGATATAAACAGAAACGAAAGTGCAGGTTGTCTTAGCAACCACCCACAGGCTGGCTCTATCTGGGCTAGAAAAAAGGCAATAAACAAATTGTGGGCCTCCAGGACATAAAGGACTTTGCCTCTTCCTCAGAATTTATACTAAAATATCAAGTAGACTCAAAGTTTCTACTAAAACACTGCACCTAATTCAAGACAAGTTATGGAAAGGACCAACCAAGCAAAGCCCTAGCTGGCAATTTTTTATCATTGGTCACACTGATCATTATTCAGAAAAACACTGACTATGAGTATTTTCCATATTGAATATGTTTGTATTTTATAAGCAGATTATTTTAGAGAAATTTAAGTCCTCTTATAACAAAAGTACTTAAAAGCTAACAATTGAAATTGGAACATGAACCTGGGGAGATAGATTAGTCATTAAAATTCTTGTTTCAGAAGCATGAGGACCTAAGTACAATCCCCAGAATTCACATTATAAAGCAGGTACAGAACACACATATATAATTCCATACTTAGCAAGTAGAGACTCTTGGGGCCTGCTGGCCAGCCAGCCAAGCTTAATCAGTGGTCCTAGGCAGGCCATTTCTTTTGGAGGCTTTGTCTCTAGATAGATAGATAATTGGATAGATAGATAGATAGATAGATAGATAGATAGATAGATAGATAGATAGATAGACAGATATGGATATATGATAGATAGATAATAGGTGCTAAATAGTTATTAGGCAGTCAAGACAGCTCCGTGAGAAAAAAACGCTTGCCATAGAAACCTGACAGGTTGAAATTGGGTCTCTAGAACTCATGTAAAGGTGAGGAGAGGAGAAAATGGACTCTTCATAGTTCCCCTCTTACCTCCATATGCACCCCACTTCCTACACACACCACATTCAAACAGGTGATGGCCCCTGGCCTCCACATATGTGCAAGCGTGCACACACACATGCGCATTCATACACACACACACACACACACACACACACACACACACAAATACACACACATGCACACACACAGATGTCCATATACACAAAATGGATGTAATAAAATATCAATAGCCCAGCAGAAGGGAGGCAGGGGTCTGTCTTGGCTTTTCAAGGCAGAAAAGGAACAGGGATCATCCTATGCTAAGAGAGAAAGTAAACATTTCAAGCAATTGATGGCTTAACAGTGGTCCTTATACACCTGGGGTGAAGGACACAAGAGAGGCCAGTAAGCAGTCAGAACTTGGAGATGGTTCTATGCATGCTCAGAAAGCTGAATTCCTGTAAACTTTGCTTGGTGAGCAATTTCAGCTTGGAGGTCACTGTTCTGACATGTCACGGTTTTTCTGTTTCAGGAAAAAGGTTCTAGCCAGTTACCCCAAAATATGTGAAAAATTTGGAGGAATAGGCTAAATAAGTATTGGAATCAGTCACTTAGAGTTGATCCAGGGTCCTAAAACTTTCAGTTCCTTTGTTCACTAAAATCCAACTAGTTAACCAAATGAAAAATCCCATTTTTCTAAGGCAAATTTTTGACTCTCTCCAAATAATGCAACATGAAGTCATGGACTCTATAAACCACACCAGCTCTTCTGGTATGGCTATTTTAATTTGTTATTTTAAAAGAAGTTAAATTTCCTTTCATTGTTTACAGGTTTTTTTTTTGTTTTGTTTTGTTTTGTTTTGTTTTTTGTTTTTTTTTTTAAGGGAGAGCAATATGTTGGAAAAGACAGAAATAAAGAAGTTTGTACTATGAATCACTGTTGACTACAGTACATACCCATTTTTTGTTCATCAATAGACACAGAAGAAGAACAGTAAATGAGTTTAGTTTTTATTACTTTAAGAAATTTGAACTGCAGGAAATGATTTATGAATGAAAATAACATTCATTGTGCATCAATTTATTAACTCAAATTAGAAATGATCACTATTACACTTATGTTCAAGTTCTCTAGTATAGGAAGATTTACTAAATTTTGAAGTGAATTTGGGGTGTTTATGAATTGTCTTAATTTTAGCGTAATTAATTTTTAATTATTAAATTATAAAGTAGTTTCAAATTTAAGAAAAACTATTGTGCAGTGAGTTAGCTGGACTCGAAGCCTTTTAAAAGGCATTTCAAATGAAGTAAAGTAGCCTTGTGCACTCTGAATGTTTATTTTCTGATGCCTCACATCCTGCTTTTATAGAGTCCTGAAAATGCACACTGCTGATCCTGGATTAACATTTACTCCACGTATACCAGCAGGTGGCAACATCACACACCTAAAATAGAAACCACGCTGTTAATGTGGCCTTGCGTCTTCCTCAAAGACAAAGTTAGTTTTCGTTTCTTCACTAAAACCTATAAATAAAAGAAATCAAACCTTAATTCATGACTCCAGTTATTAACTATATGAGATATAGTGAAATCCATGTAATTGGTTCTTCAGAAACTTTGAAGCCACATAAAAAAGGAACAGAATGGATGGACATTGTGTTTCTAGGACCAATGAGTGAAAGGCAGAGAGATGTGAAAAGTTTTACCTTGTGCTTGGGATAACCCTTAAAGGGAATTTGTTCAGAAGATTCCCTGATATAGTTTCTGATTAATAAGCAATTATACTCAGAACCAGGCAAACATAAGGAATACTTTAATGATCTGGGACTCTACTTGGTTTGGATTATGTACACTCTCTCTTCTAATAATGTGGTTGGCAGCACAGATCCTTCACCTGCAAGTACTACACACGCACCCTTCTCCAAACAGTGCAATGGCTGCCTCAGACCCCTACAGGCTTTGGGCTACATGCCTCTCTGAACAATGGGTCAGTTTTTCCTCTCCCAACAATTAACAGACAGTTTCTATTCAAATATATTGCCAGTATATCCTGTAGAAAGAATAGAAAACAAATCATGTTGTGCCCAGTAAGGCACACTGTGTCTTCCAAGTAAACCTGTAGGGAGAATCCCTCATGGGGCATCTGATGCCTATGGCACTATGTACAATTAAAACCAGATGCATTGTGGGTAGGGTCATGCTCAGAAGAAAAGATATTATATGACCTAGTCTATCAATTATAATAGAGAGCTGTCTTAGTTATGGTTTCTATTGCTGTGAAGAGACACCATAACCACAGCAACTCTTATAAAAAAAAAAAAAAAGAACATTTAATTGGGGTGGCTTACATTTTCAGAGGTTTTTATTTCATTATCATCATGGTGTGACATGGTGGAGTGCAAGCAGATACCGTGCTGGAGAAGTAGCTGAGAGTCCTACCTCTTTACTTAAAGGTAACAGGAAATGGTCTCTCTCACTGGGTGTGACTTGAGCATATATGACACCTTAAAACCTGCCTCCACAGTGACACACTTTCTCCAATAAGACCACACCTACTCCAACAAGGCCACACCTCCTAATAGTGTCACTCCCACTGGGGGCCATTTTCTTTCAAACCACCATACAAAACTATCCATACTTATGCATTAGTTACTTTTCTGTTCTTGTGATAAACATAATGGCCAAAAGCAACTCATAAAGGAAAGTTTGCTTTGGCTTTTGCTTTGGCTTAGGATTCCAGAGGGGGAGTCCACAATGACAGAGAAGGTGTGGCACCTTACATCTGGAGCAGGACGCTGAGAGGGCAATCTTCAACCATCAACACAAAACAGAGAGTGAACTGAGAGTTGGGAGAGGTTATAATCTCTCAGGACTTCCTCTAGCAAGGAATTTCTCCCACTGTGCCACCAACTGGGACCAAGGGTTTAAGTACTTAAGCCTATGGGAGAAATTGCTCATTCAAACCACCAGACCTTGCTTTCTATAGACTCCATAAAAAGAGCCCCCACAAAACTATGTAGCATTTCACTTGTGTGGCTTTCTCTCATGCAGCAGTGTATTCTGATATTTTCTATTGCTTTGCTTTAAAAAAAAAAAAAAAAAAAAGGTTCTTTGCTATTCTTTGCAAGCTTGTGTGGGCATTTATTTAAATTTCTTCAATACAACCCAAGGAACCTGAAAACACCTGACCCCATCCATGATCTTTGGTAACAAGTCCATGATGAAACTGTTTAGCATGATAAACTCTTAATCAGTGGTGAAAGAAGTATTCATTTCATTCTTAATAAAAATATGTTAATGTATTTGATCACTATGTCTAAATATTGCTTTCTTATATTCTTGTTGAGTGTCAAAAGAAGAGTACAACCTGGAGAGCTACTGTCTGAGGAGACAGCAAGGAAAGTGTTTCCAGCTGTAATTATCATGGACATAACTTTATCCAATGGGAATGTTCATAAGTTAGGAGGGTAAATTCCTGATACTTACTAAAGACATGTGTAATAATTTAATCTACCGCTCATTGTATCAATCAATATTGGTTCATACTAGTTGAATTTTATGAATTTCATTATTAACCATTTAATAATAAAATTTTGAGACACCAATCTGCTCAAGGCTGCTTGCGTCTTAACTATGTATACATTATGCAGTTGGCATGTAATCGGAATAAATATTTAGGGGCAACATTTTCAGCTTCACTGAAGCATTTAACTTAATTGATTACACTTGGCATTTACAGATAATGAGGACTCCCTGGTTGTCAATTGCTCAGATGACTATTCTCAATGGATTATGGTAATAATTAAACATCAATTTCTGTTTCAGATCAAAATGCTCCACAAACAATGGACTACTACCACTTGATAGCTGTAAGAGAATTTAGAAAAATTACAAAACATTAGTACCCAAAAGCAGTAGGTATAAAAGAGACCACCACTTATTTTTGCAGTCATACCTTTCGTTTCTGTTACTGAACAGCAAATTATGTTTGAAATGCAGTCTGCGATGAAGGCAAAATATTGTGTTTATTGTTTTCTGTGTGTTCGTTTTGTTAATTATTAACAGGGTGCATTCAAACAGACTAACTGCCGTTCCTCTTCTGGGGACCCCTCTTAGGCTACAAACTTTAAAGTACGACAAAGTATCTGTAGACGAATTTCTAAACAGGCTTCTTAAACAAGGAACATTGAGCCAAATACAGGGTGAAAGCTGCAGAGACCAGGGAAACAGTGAGAGCCACCAGCCAACCTTAGCTCACCACACCTCCATAGTTTCCCAAGGGAGAGCTACTTCCTATCTAGCCAGGTTTTATTGCCTTGCTGTTCTGCCCTCTCATTGGCTCTTAGCCCAGCTACCTCACTTCCTTGTCACTGCCTGTCTGTACAGGCCCCCAGGTCTCTATGGTTGGTACTGGAATTAAAGGCGTGTGTCTCCAGGCTTGGTTGTTCCGTGTTGTGTCCTTGAACACACACACACTCTGCCGTGTGATCGGATTAAGAGAGTGCCTGACTTCTGTTTATGGCTGACTATGTCCTCTGATCTCCAGGCAAACTTTATCTATTAACATACAAATAAAATATCACCACATTTGTTAATTATAAACAAGGTGCATTTAGACAAACTAACCTGCCTCACTATCCCTCTTCTGAAGAGCCCTCCTAGGTTAAAAATTTTAAAGTGGAACAGAGTATTCATCACGGGTGAATCATGCTGTTTGGACAAGGAATCGGTTCTTCCTCAGTCCATCTTCTAGGCTAGTCTCCCAGTGTGAACTGGTAACAAAAATTATCTTGTCTAGTCTTTCTTATAAGTGTAGAGAGATCTTTCCTTGCTTAAGGGGGGAAAGTGGAATTAAGCAGATGTTCACTGACATGCTCCAGGCAACTGGGATAGGAGTAAGTGAAGTGGGTGCTTGTTATGGAGGACAAACCACTAAATTCAGTATAGAATGGCTGGACCATTGATTTTCTTGAAGATTGAAAATGAGAATTGTGTGGTTGGGCACTAGACTAGGTTCAAATCCTATGTCAGTGGTAAATGTCAAAGGAATACATGGAGCCAAAAATTCTAGAGTCATCTTTTTCATTCTTTGCATGGCTTACTCAGTTTGGAATGAACCACTATGGCACTGAGAGGACCGAGCAGACACCATAACAGGTTGCTCGGTCTTCTCTCAGAGATCAGGCCGCAATTTCAGTTTCCTGAGACCAAATAAACAGTTTCTAAAAGAGCCATGAACAAAGCACAATTAATCTCCAACACCCACAACAGCAAGGACAAGGAGATCTGGTACATGCAGTACCAAGCCAGGCCAGCCCTGAGCCATAGTCAGCAGATAACCAAATAAGGAAAAGCCTGAGACTTGTCCAGGACTTTGCAGAAATGGAAAAGCTGTAGCCCCGACTAGCCCCTGACTAGCCCTGGCCAATTAGAACCTACTGATATTATTGCCACTTGCTTAAGCCAATCATATCTAAAGTGACCTAACTGCCCTAGGAACTCCCCACTTTGCCTTTGTATAGAATGGGTGGCCCCAGCATGCTGGAACAATAATGGGTCTTCCTGACTGCATATATGGAGGGTGGTCTTTTGTGGGACTTCTTCAGGACCCTAACACACACTATGCACTTGTTTTGTTTAATCTTCTGTTGCATAAGTTTACTGCTCTTGTAGCAGCTTAATTTCTCATGCTATCTCAAGGGAATGCTTTCTCTGTGGTGGGGAAGCCTTATTTGTATACTTAAAAGGCTACCAGTAAAGACTGGTGAGCAAGGCTTTTCTCCTGTTTTTCATACTGATTTGGAAGCTTTTGTTATGTTCCCAGTAATACAGAGACTTGCAACTGATTGACGGTCCCCCAAAAACAAAACAAATTTTAAAAGAAAACCCAAAACCACAATAAAACAAGCAAACAAAAAGAAAAGGGGGATGGGACAAGTCCTGGGTGTTGTAGTGTGGCCTGTGGAGTACCAGTTTACCCTTTAGTCCATTTATCTTACTTGCAAGTGTTCATTGCCACAGTCATTGGTTTGACTTGAGATGTCTGATTTCTGATACAGTATCAATAATGGGCTTTCACAGGGGCTACTCTTGGATATCCTGTTGTCCTGTGTTGTGGAGATTCTGCTGTTTTAGATCTGTAGTTTCGTCCCCTTTATATGCTCCAATAGTTCATTAGATGAGGTGGATATCAGGGTGGGCTAACTCATAGCCCTAGTTCTGGGCCTGGTTGGTAGCTGGGTTGGTCAGCTTTCTCTTATCATCACTACCTGGGTGAGCTCTGCAGGCTGCAGCAATGAGCAGGGCCAGATCTCTTGCCCTCAGGTCTTGAGATTCAGCTCACCCATACTCATACCATCAAGGGCAGCTCTACTGTTTTGACCAGGCAAGGTGCAGGGCCCTCTCTCTTGACTGCTTAAGGGACAAAAAAGGGGGTTCAGGGTCAGTTCTAGTGTGCTATCCAGGTGGGGTGCAGGACCCACTCTCCTGTGTGCTGCAGCTGGTGAGGGACAGGGCTAGTTCTCTCACTCTTAGGACCCCGAACCCAGGGTCAGCTCTTACCCACCACAGGTAGTAATGGGTGAGGGTAAGAGGGCACCTTTCTCTTACCCATACCACCACAGGGCAGATAAAGAGGGAGGGGGGAACAGGATCAACTCTGTTGTTCTCACACCCTTAGGGTTGGTTCATCTCAATATTATTAAGGGTCTACCTTAATAATCTTCTTCCCAGAAGAGAAGCTACTAATGGCAAGAATTATTTTTGGGAAAAGAATTTAAGTACACCAAGCTCTTTGTCCATCTACTTTATTCCTCTGGGATAAATTCCTATCTACACAGCTTCAGTTCCATTCTCATGCCTAGCTCCTTTCTTGCCTGGTTTCTCTGTACATTTATCTACTGTCCCCTCTAAGTTCTATCTTAATTCTCTCACCTTAATTCTGCCTCATCTAGGTTCTTCTCATCTCTTTCTTACCCATCTAGTACTTCCCCATCTGGCTCTTCCTCATCTTCCATCTCTTCCTCAAGTTCTCTAGTCAAAATTCTTCTTATCCCTCTCAGTTCTCCATCCTCAAATTCTCTAGGATATTCAGTTATAAACCCAAGCAATAGCAATCCTCTCCTCCAACCAGGTCACCAGGATTGAATTCCTACAGGGTCCTAAAGGCAGACGAGAGTTTTCCTCAGGTAGCAACCATTAGGTTTTCTTTTATAACCTAAAAAAGGAGTGATAAAGAAGGAGGTCAACGGAGAACTAACATCGGTTAATCTATCAAAAAGGGAATTTATGTGATCAGTCTACATTCCTAGAAGTGGTTAGGTAAGAAGTTAGGAGTCCATAATGTTAGCAAGGCTGTATAAGAAAGGAGGGTCTCAGCTTAAATTGCACAAGACCTAGGAGACAGGTATTGTTTCCATGAGGGTGTTAGCTTAGTTCAGGAGATCATTTGGCCTTGGATGCTTGATAAGTATTTTAGATAAATACAGTTTAGAGTTCTTGGAACCACACATAGCATACATGAAAATCATTGTAGGAATCGGCTAATATATATATAAAAGCTAAAATATCACCAACACTTCTTAAGCCATGACTTGACCTTTAGGAAAGTCCTTGACTTTTCCAAGTAGTAGCTTTTGTGATAGTAGTTGAATTCCATTTCATTTTCCTGCAGCTTGCAGCAGGCTCCCCTGCACCCCCAACCACAGGGTCAGCTCTAGTCTGTTGCCCAGGAAGGTGGTGCCTGTGGTGGGGGATAGAGCCATCTTTGCTGAGTCGGGGGCCGGGAGGGCAGTTCTCCTACTGTAGTATCCAGCAAGGGACAGGGCCAGCTATCCCAGGGCCAGTGAAGGACAGGGCTGGCTCAGCACAGCATAGTTCCAGTGATTAGCAGAGGCCATGGACATCATCACAGACCCCAGCTACAGCAGGACCATAGACGCAGACATGGTCCTTGACATCAGCCCGGGCCTGAATGATATCATGGCCCCAGGTGACATTGGTGACCACTCAAATCAGCTTCTTCCAGGTGGTGGCACACCCCTGGGATACCAGCACAGGTTGCAGCCTAGACCCTGGGCATCTGTGTGGCCTTTGTTGGCAACATGGGCCAGGGAATCAACACAGACCCGAGCTGCGGTAGGGCAGCGGCCCAGAAACAGCCCTTGGCAGCATCCCAGCCCCAGATGTTACCTTGGCCCCAGGTGGCATCACAGGCCACTCAGATAAGCATGGCCCCCACAGCAACGTAGCCGTAGGATATCAATATGGCCCCAGGTAGAAGCCCAGATTACAGACCTTTGCATGAACAGTGGTAATAGGAGGCACAGACATCAAGCAGACCCCTTGGCTGCTTCAGGGCCTCAGACCAAGACCTGGCCCTTGGCAATAGCCCAAGCCTGGACATTACCTTGGACTCAGGTGGCTAGCAGGCCATTCACGTTAACCTGTTCCTCACTATCCTCACCTCTTCAGATCCACCTCTCTTCCTAGCCTGTGAACCATTCTGCCTCTCTCTCTCTCTTCCATTTCCCCACCCTGTACTTACCATAATGGTGCCCAACCACCCGGCACCAGGGTTCCTGTTTGAGTCACAGGTGGCACTTGGTTGAGTCCTGCCTGCTCCAGGGGCAAGGCATGGCATAGAACTACTGCTTTTCTTCTCTCAGACACCCAGGCCTAGAAACCATGGGTGGCATTTGTATGATGGTGCCAGACTGCTCGTGGTTGATGGTATCCCCGCCATCCCCATACCAAGTGGTCTGGGGCGAGACATCTCTGTGTTCTGCTGGCTCAGGCCTGAAAAGTGCTGAGTGGCTCCTGGTTGATAGTGACCCCCACAAACCCCAGACCGTGAAGTATGGCGGGCAGCCATCACTGACCTCCATCAGCTCAGGCTTGGAATAATCTAATTTTTAAAGCATTTTTGAAATATAATTTGAGAATAACGATAGGTTAGAGACGTTTATTTCAGCTTAATTATTAGTGAGGCCATTAAATCAATGGGAATTGTTTTAAGTGGTTCTCGAGTTGGTAAAAATAATTAAAAAAAAAAAAGCTATTGAATTTTTTTTCTTATTTATTAAGACTTCATTTCTACTGGTTTAAACATTCTTGGGGTAGATGACAAGCACTTAGTCATTATTGATAATGTGTTACTATATGTCCTAAAGGAGAGAATCACTTGTAACTTATAATGAAATAGCGTGTGAGAAGACACTCTAAAATATATAAAAATACACACTAATTTATTAGGATCTCAAATTACTGTTCTTTATTGCCCAATTTATCTTATTTTGGAATACAACATTTCTTCATTACTTAATAGGAATATGTAATAATGTTCTTGGTTTTAGTGTAAGATAAAATTTAGTAAGGGGTTATATATAATCAACTGTGCTCTTTTTTATTTTCATTTCTATTTGATTTATATGGTGTTTTGCCTGCATGTATGTCAGTGTACCATGTGCATGCCTGCTGCCTACAGAGACCAGATGAGGGCATCAGCCTGGAATAGGATCTACAGACAATTGTGAGTCACTGTGTGGGCACTGGGAATCGAACTCAGGTCTTCTGGAAGAGCAGTCAGTGCTCTTAACTGCTGACCATCTCTCCACCCTAATAAGGTACATTCTTGGTGTTTGCATTTTGTTCTTTTCTTTCTAATTACTCCTCTATAGACTGAAGTTTATTTTAATGTTTGTTTGGGAATGCTGCCTTGATATTCATCTTTTGAAAACATAACTCATATTTGTCCATATATCTTCAAGTTATTTTCCCAAAGAAATTACTAGTATCTTTTATTTATATTGACTTGTTTTTAGACTTTCCCATGGGCTTCCAGCTCATAAAAAAATGACATGCAGACTTATTATTAACTACAAAAGCTCAGCCTACAGCTTAGGCTCATCCCACTAGCTCTTATAACTTAAATTAGCCCATTTATCTTAATCTGTGTTTTGGCCTGTGGCTTTTTACCTCTTCAGTCTTGTGCCTCCTGTTTCCTCTCCGTGTTGTCTGGAGTCTCTCCTGCACCTTGACTCATTTCCTCTCCTTCTCTCTCTCTGCCTGGAAGTCCCACCTAACCTCTTTCTGCCTAACTATTGGGCATTTAGCTCTTTATTAAACCAACCAGAAGGTGCCTTGGCAAAGACATCTTCACATTGTACAAAAAGATTATTCCATAGCATTAACTCATTAAATATGCTATCAATAAAAAAATTTACTAACAGTTCCTTTTTGATGTGTTGAAATGAATGAAAATTTCTTCAAGAAAAATCCTTAGAAATCTATGTTGCAAATGAAAACCTAGTTCTCTCCAATAGAGTCTCACTGGAGATGCAAACCATGCTTAAGACCAGCCCAGTCTTAATATCATCACCCCGCAGTGGATGACCAACACAAAATGAACTCAATGAAATCGTTGGTTGTTCTTTATCTCATAATGTTTTGACAGTATGTTTTTTTTTTTTTTTTTGGTCATACAGATCCTTTGCATATATGGCTTCTGAGTTTGTGTTCTCATGGAATTCCTGTGTATGTGCAAATGTGTATCTCTGACTCTGTACGTGTTTTTTCACAAGTTTTCTTTTGCTCTTTTTCTTCTCTTTGTTTTTGTCCCTCTCCAGGTTCTGTTGTATTTTATTTTTATTTTTTATATGCCTATTTTTGTTCTAAGAGAGACAGAAGGGTGTGGATTCAAACGGAGGGGATGTGAGAGGATCTCAATGAGGTTGCAGAAGAGAAAAATGTAATCAGAATATATTGTATGGGAAAAAAATCTATTTTCATCAAAAGAAAGAGAAAAAAAGAGAAAGATCTCATATTAATAATGATACAATTGAAATCACTAGAAAAACAATTGAAAGATATTTTAAACTACTGGAGTGATTTTGAATGCTTTTGTATTTATTAATATATTTATATTAATGCCACCCCTTTAGCTCCTTATGCCTGCCATTGTGTTCAGATAACTCTTTTTTTCCTATTATATATTTAATAGGAATTTAATTCAGACTTAATGTGTGGGAAAATCAGGAAGCTGATCATAGATAATACATTATATATAATATATTATACACTTCTATCTCTAAGTAGAAAGTAACTCTCAAAATAATTTGTCATGTTCCATAAACCTAACAGAGAGCTTTATCATGTCTATACCATTAAGACACCAAATAGCTGATGTTCTTTTCAGGTGAATGTGGTCCTCAGAATAGTTCACCACTGCCTGAGGGAGGTCTTACCTTAGGACAATCTACTCGTGGCTGTCATTTCCTTCACATTAGCTCCTCAGAGTTGAGAAGTGACCACCAGCCTTGGTTCTTCCATTGCTCCACCTAGCTCATTACCCACTCTAGCCATACTGTAGTATGTTTACAGGAAATGTATAGTAAGGCCGAGGAAATAGCTCTTACCATCTGTTTTCTCCACTGATTCCTGCAACATTCAGCTGCCTATTCATAAAATTTGCATTTAAAACCCAATATGACAATATTTCTGGGAATTTTTTATGTCCCTCAGTACTGTGTTTTTGCAGCAGCCTTACCATAGATTTCTCCTCCTAGCATTTCTTCAGATGGAATAGAAAGTCCAGTCTCCCATTACAGTAAAAAAAGTTTATTTAAAAAAAAATCCCAGAAAACTAAATTGGGAACGGTCCCAACTGACAGAGAACACAAGCCAATATTCACTTTCCTTAATTAATAGATAGTGTGAAAATACTTATTGACTTTAATATTATGTATAATTCTATTATGATTGGAAAGCAGCTTCTATTTACTGAATTAATGATTTTTAACAAATACAAGATTAACTACTATGTAAACCCTGAACAGAATGGCTTCAGCTTGTCTTCCACATGTTTTCCTCCTTTATATCAGACTCCATTTAGGGACATTGGTGGTATGATGATCAATACTTACCAGCCAGTTTTCTGGGGAAAAGAAATATTGATCTTTGGTCTTTTCTAGTTTCTGAGGTATGAATACTCTAGGTATAGCTGTTTTCTTCCATGTTTTTCAAAGGAAATACGTAGACCTTAACTCTCTGGATTCTGGACAAGCCAATCTCTAAATACTCCCAGGCATCTCCTTTTATTCTTATGTCTAGTATAAATCACGCAAGGTGTGTATCTAGTAAATGGCAGCCATTGTCTGAAGAGTGTGCACTATTGCAGGTGCTGCATTCTCGTCTTTGTCCACCCAGGCTGGCTTGACAAAGTAGTCTGAATAGCTTCAACAGCAGACTAGTCTCCCTTTGTTCTGGAAGCTAGAGTCCAAAATCAAACTGAGGCCTCTTGTCTGGCTTGGAGACAGACACCTTCTCGCTGTGATAGCCCAAGTCTTTTATTTTGTACAGTCACAAAGCTCTGTGCGTCTTCCTCTCTCTGTAAGAATGCTAATCCCCTTAGGATGAGGTTCATACTGTTAATGCCCTTATTTAAATGTAAGTATTCATTTAAGACACCATCTCCAAATACAGTTGCATTGGATATTAGAATTTTGACATCTGAATCTTGAGAAAAACAATTCCTTCCATGGTATCCCAGAGCATCTTCTGGTTGTGCCTGATGTACACACTATTTCAAAGGCTTGCCCATGCTAGATAGACACTGCTTTGAATTCTAGTTTGTTCTTGATATTTTCCTTAACTATATGTGACATGCATAGACATTCTTAGATTTCAACATCTCACTTTATCAGAGTTCATCTTAGTTTCCAGAAGTCCTGCTCCAAAAAATATGTTCCTGATCATCCCAAGAAAGACAAGCTTTTACTTTGTCATTAAAAAAGCTTTAATTCTGTCTTTCTTCTGATGCTTACTTTTCTCTGACAAATAAAAGAACATATTTCATTAGTTCTAACATGAAGATCTTCCTTTGATTTAATATCCTTTAAAAATTTACTTGTGATGTTAAGGCGGAAAAAAGATGATTACTGCCATATGATTTAAAATACTTTAAGGACACATCACTAGCCACATTTATAATGTTATGTAGTAATACTTCTTAAATGAGAACTGGCCACAACTTCCTATTATGGCATTACATACCAATATTTGAATTAGAAAATTTAGAATTAAAATATGTGAAGTATAATCCATAGCCCTAAATTAGGGTTTTATTCCCTTAGTCTATAGGAATATGTTATTTAGGAAATTGGAGAGATGGTTCTCACCAGAGATAAGAGCACTTCCAGAGGAACGAGGTTTGGTTCCTAGCACACACATTGGTTGACTCACAACTACCTTTAATTCCAAGTTCAGAAGATCTGATACTCACTCTGGCTTCCTCAGGCACTTCACTTATATTCAGAACATACCACACAGACACACACTTATACTCGTAATTAAAAACAAAAATAAACCTAAAAAAATTCATTCTTTTTTAGCGTATACTTTTGGCCATTGGCAATTTGATAATCACTTCTATCCTAAATAGGATTATTATTTCTGTGACAAGATGCTACAACCAAAAGTAAGTGGGGGATGAAAGGATTCATTTGGCTTATAAACTCAAACAGGGCAGGAACCTGGAGGTAGGAGCTAATGCAGAGCCCATGGAGGATGCTGCTTACTGGCTTGCTCATCATGCTCAGCCTGCTTTGTATGGAATGAAGGACCACCCAGCACAGGAATAGCACCACCCACAGTTACTATCACAGCTTATGTGGAGATAACAATTGTTAAAGGAATGGCTTCTTGAAGAGTTAAAACATAGAGGAATGTGTCAGAAGAGAGTGGGCAGGTGGAGAGATGATACTGTGACTTCTTTTTTTTTTTTTTTTTTTTGGTTTTTTCAAGACAGGGTTTCTCTGTGTAGCTTTTCGCCTTTCCTGGAACTCACTCTGTACTCCAGGCTGGCCTCGAACTCACAGAGATCAGCCTGCTTCTGCCTCCCAAGTGCTGGGATTAAAGGCATGCACCACCACCACCCAGCGATGCTGTGACTTTGTACAGTGATCCATCCATACCTACATCCTAGGGAAGACAAAATGGGTGCTGTGGATGATTGATTGATAAATAAAACACTGATTGGCCAGTAGCCAGGCAGGAAGTATAGGCAGGACTAGCAGAGAGGAGAATTGAGAGAACAGGAAGGCAGAGAGGAGGAGACACCAGCCTACTGTCCAGGGAGCATCATGTAAAGGCAGCAGGTAAGGCCACGGAACATGTGGCGACATATAGATTAACAGAAATGGAAATGGGTTGAGTATAAGATTAAGACCTAGATAATTGTACTGGTGGCCAATGGGAAATGCCTGCTGAAGAGCAGCCTCTCCACCATGCTTCTGCATCTGTTAACATTGAAGATCATGTCTGAAGAATTCCTTGGCAAAGACTCTTAATAAGAGACCTTAATCTTGCTTAATTTGCAAATACAGGCTAAATATAATAGGTCATTCTCTGTAAGTCTCATGTAATACAGACAAACAGGCAATAGAGTCAGAGACTCACTCACCCTCACAATAGAGGTCCTGCGAAAACACTAAACTAATAGCTATAATATATGAGCAGAGGACTTGGTATAAATCTGGGTAGGCCCTGTGCTTGGTGCTTTGGTCCATGTGAGCTCACATGTGTCTTACTTAGTTGATTCAGAGGACCTTGATCTCCTAGTGTCCTCCATCTTTTTTTGGCTCTTACAATCTTTCCACCTCCACTTCCAAAGGATTCCCTGAGCTCTGGTGGGAGGGATTGGATGGAGACTTCCAATTTGGAGTCTCTCTGCTTGATGTCCGGCTGTGGGTCTCTACATCTGTTCTCATCTGCTCCTGAAGGAAGCATCTCTGGTGGTGACTGGATAAGGCACTGATCTATGATTATAACAGAATATCATTAGGAATCATTTTATTGATTTTTTTTAGACCAGTATTATTTGGTTTACCCTAGATCTCTGGGCCATCTAGTCTCTGGTTCTTGGTTACCCAAGCAGTGTCAGGTGTGTACTACTTCTCATGGAGTGGGTCTTAAATCAAATCAGATATTTCTCTACCAGTAGTATGAGAGTATCTTCCCTCACCAAATGGACTAGAATATAGGGGGGAGGGCTCCATATAAGTACCAGTTCAATTTCTCCATGTTCATTGAGTTGTGTGAGTGTTGTCCTAGGCAATGGGGCCCGTTTCAGTTTGTGAAGACAACCTTTTGTCTTAGCAACAACCTGGGTAGGTTGGAGACTTCCATGGCATCCTCTCTGGCCAACAATTCAATGGAATGTACCCTAATCCTACTACCCTACTACAAGAAGCCTTCATGGCTACAAGAGATGGCCAGTTGAGACTCTGTGTCTGTCATTACTAAGAGTCTTCATTAGGATCACCTCCATAGATTACAGGAAGTTTCCCCTGCACTAGGTTTCCACATACACCCCAAATACCTCAGTTAGAGTCATCTCTCCCTGATATAAAATACAATATAAAATTTAAATTTTACGATATAAAAACTTGTCACATATTCACAATAATCTATTGAATACTGAGCAACAACTGTTCATTTTTCTCATTTGTGATAATATAGTGTTGTATGTTTTTACTCTTTACTTTTTGGGGATCTTTGGGGGGTGCCACCCAGCTCTCAAATAAATACACACAGAGCCTTATTCCCACTTATGAATGACTGGACTTAGCTTGGCTTATTTCTGGTGTAATTTTCTAACTTTGCCTCTGGGCTTTTTTTTTTTCTTACTTCTATATATCATACTTTACTTTATAGCTGACTGTGTGGCTGTGTGGCTGGCCCCTAGCCTCCTCCTCTCCTTGTTCCTGCTCCTTCCTTCTCCTTTTCTCTCCTTCTATTTGTTCTCTCTGCCTGCCAGTCCCACCTATCTTTTTTCCTGCCTAACTATTAGCCACTCAGCTCCTTATTAGACCATCAGGTGTTTTAGACAGGCACAGTAACACACCTTCACAGGTTAAACAAATGCAACACATCTTTGCATCATTAAACAAATGTTCCACAGCATAAACAAATGTAACACATCTTAAAATAATATTCTACAACATTTGGGCTAAACTTTTTACTTATATTTTGTTCATACACCATTTTAATAGTTTCTGCTAGAGCATAGATGTGTGATTCACCACTTGGAGGTGGTTATTGCATTAAAAAATGTATAACAGGTTTTATTTTGAAAGCAGTGGGAATAGAAATGTTTGAAATTGCATCAGTTTCTTCCTTTCCCTTTCAACTCGGTCAATTCTGTGTTATGAGCATGATAGGCAGAAATGAAGTCTTCCCCATATACCTATGTTTACTCTTTAGAACTTCAGATTTTATTTACATTGAAAATATACTGTTTGCATCTCATTGAGCTATGTATCTTTAGATTAGATATGATCCCAGATTTCATACATGGGTCTAGTGTAATCATCAGCATCTTTCTAAAGGAAAGTACAGAAGAGGAAACGCCAGGAAAGACGATGTGCTTCAACTGGTGCAGGTGCTGCCAGAGCATCCCTGGCCAAGAAATGTGGGCAGGCTCTAGACAAGGAAAGGAGAAAAAAGTAAAAGAGCAGATCCTGTCCCCAAGGCTCCAGAAAGAACGCAACCCTGCTTGCTCACTAACTGCACCCTGGGAAGCCAGCCTGTAGCTACCCTAACCAAACACGACCAGTCTACTAAGGATCAGCCTCTAGCCCAAGAGCAGTAAGGCGATAGATGTGTGCCATCTGAAGCCGCTTAGCTCGTGACAGTTTTTAGAGCAGTGACTGATACAATGAAGATTTAAAATATCATTGTCAGTGTAAAAGGGATGACTTCATTTTAAAAATTAACACTAATGTAAGTGCATGAAACTTATCTTCAATCCGTTTTGGCGAAAGAATAGATCCAGTTACAAAACAATTGCTCCTTTGGCATAAATGCTTGATTCTTTTAAACTATATTATTATTGACACCACTGTGGTTTGTCATGGTAGCAAATTTTAAATCCTGTACAACTACATACTCCTTTCCCTTCTTCCTTCCCTTGCTGTGGATAGCGCTCTGTGTAAATAAAGTTCTGATTGGCCAGTGGCCAGGCAGGAAGTACAGGCAGGACAAGGAAGAGGAGAAGGTGGGGAACAGGAAGGCTGGGAGGAGACACTTCCAGCCACTGCCATGAGAAGCAACATGTAAAGATAGCGGCAAGCCACAAGCCATGTGGCAAAGTATAGACTAACAGAAATGGCCTAAATATAAGAGTAAGAGCTAGACAATGGTAGGCCTGAGCTAATGGCCATGCAGTTTAAATAATATAAGTGTCTGTATGATTATTTTATATGAGGGTTGTGGGACCACAGGGGCTTGGTGGAACCTGGAGAGAAGCTCTCCAACTACAAATGGTGCCCAACGTGTTGGGCAAGAGTTTCCACCTAAAACCTAAGAAAAAAGATTCTAAAACAGAGCTAAAAACAGCTTCCTAGTTGTCTCTTTCAAGTTAGCGGCATCCTGCAGGTTTGAACTACTACCCCGGGTTCTTGGCGTGTGCGTCTGACCTGCAGTGTGGCAGGAATGAGGAATCTACAAGCGACACTTTACTCTGCTGTGTGGTAGATTTAGCCTTTGCTAGTTAAAAAAAAAAAAAAGTTTCTGGGCTATTCACTGTTTTGATAGAACTGCTCCTGATAGTTGATGGTACACATGGCTCCAGACTCAGAGCTGGCAGTAAACTGTACCACCTCCATGTTGGGAAGCTGAGGTGGGTGGAGCCAGCAGCCACAGCAGCGTTTCAGTCTTACAAACATGGATATTACACAGAGAATCTGGTTTATGTTGTCTTTGGGATTTTTAACTGCAGAAAAAGATTTGATCATAAAAGCTGATGAGTTAAACAAATATGTAAATTTTAAAAGTACCTTGACTTCAAAATTTGGATATAAGGATATGTGGCTTTGGAAAAGAGTCTCTGCTTTTGTTTCCACAGAAAGCCAGAGGCTGTGGATTTGTTCCAGATTAAGATACATCAGGTTTGATCAGCCAAGACCACCTGAAAGGTCTCCAATGACACCATGGCCCAGATGATCCAACATCCTGAATGGTTTCTAGGCAACTAGCTCAGAGGTTCACCCTCACAGACTACTCCATAATCCTAAAATTTTCTTTGTGTCCCCATAAGATACAGCACCTCCCTCCAGCAGGAAGTAGTAAGAAAAACTACGCCCAAATTCCCAACTGGCTTTGGAGATGGAATTGGCTCACTCCTTCTCTAAACCTAAGCACATTGTTAAAAGAAAAGGTTAAGAGCTTCTTGTGTCCCAAATCAGAAGAGCCCTCTGGTGTGGGACAGAGAAAAACCACTATTTTATTTAAAACAGGTTGATTATAAATGCAATCTCTTTCTAAAGATAAAAAGGGGATATGATATAGATATGATGGGATGAAAGGGTAGATTAATGAACTTACTTCTAAAGAGCAACAACTCATTTAAAATGTTTTACATTGGCATAGATTTTAGTCTATTGATACAAACTTAAAGTTAATTTTGTTATACTGTGTATATATTTCTACTCTGTTTAAGGTGTTATGTTTGTACAGCTCATTTAAAATTGTAATGGATAATTAAAAATAGATTAATAACTGGTCATCTATGATAATCATACTCATAGCCATGTTAGTTAAGTCTTCTATGTATACACAGAGATATTTCAGATAGACAGGTAATCTTCAAACACTTCAAAGGTCTACAGAATATGGCATTTAAAATATTTTTTAAATTTAGACTTTCTGGACAGTGAGACATGTCTGCTCCTGGCAGCACCATTTTACTTCAGAAAGGAAGATGAGCATTGAAGACACTTCATATGGAGTTTATCCTCACCTTGGCAAAAATAGCCATTTGGACAAGAAACTGTTCTTGCCTGGACTGCTCGATCAACTGGACATGCAGGACCCATAGAAAGGTGACCACTGAACTTTGCTTGACAAAATGGTCCTTCAGGTTCCTGCTTTGCAGAGGAAACTGCCAGACATTCTACAGGACACCAAGAGAAGTGACTCTAGCCCTGTGGGCTGAAGACAAATGCCCCAACTTTAGAAAGGAACATTAGGTGACTGTCCAGGCTGCCAGCTGTCTCTGTCTACTCTTGCAAGACTCCTGAAAAATGCTTACATCCTTCTCCCAGTTCTCAGGTAATATTATATCTTTCTGAGGTCTTTGATGTGGTTGAAGACTAGATAGTTATAATTTCCACAGTTATGATAAAAGATAAGTTAGATCTAAAACCTTAGACTCACAAATATACGATAGATAGGATATTTTCTTTAATATTGTAACTGTAATTCTTGCTTGATAATTGTTTTGTTATATGTAATTGTACTATGTAAAAGTTAAAACCTTCCTTAAAAAGAGGGGGGGGGGAGTGCTGTGGATATCGCTCTGTGTAAATAAAGTTCTGATTGGCCAGTAGCCAGGCAGGAAGTACAGGTGGGACAAGGAAGAGGAGAAGGCAGGGAACAGGAAGGCTGGGAGGAGACACTTCCAGCTGCTGCCATGAGAAGCAACATGTAAAGATAGCGGTAAGCCACAAGCCATGTGGCAAAGTATAGACTAACAGAAATGGGCTAAATATTAGAGTAAGAGCTAGACAATGGTAGGCCTGAGCTAATGGCCAAGCAGTTTAAATAATATAAGTGTCTGTATGATTATTTTATATGTGGGTTGTGGGACCACAGGGGCTTGATGGAACCTGGAGAGAAGCTCTCCATCTACATTCTCTCGTCCTTTTCCCTTCCTCTTCTCAGTTTCTCATCCCTTCCTCCCGCCCTTTTGTGGTGTTGAGTGGGGCTTATTACATAGCTAGGTCTACTCTGAAATTCCTAAGCCGTTCGCTCATTAGCTCATGCCACTTTGCCCAATGTTGAGTTTTTCTTTTCTTTTTAGTTATTGCTATTACTTTCACAGTTTTCTGTTTGCTTGTTTAAGCCACAGAAAGTTTTTTCCACCCATAATATAAGAGGACATAGGAACATCTTGTGTTATTCTTTAGCCCTAAATCATTGCTGCTGTGTCCCAAGTGCCTATATTATAGTGGAAATACATAATAAGTGCCTATGTATGTTGAATAAATAAAGGAATCCATTGAGTTAAAATTTATTCTGGATTCAAGATATGTGATAGGTGTATAGTTGTACTCATTAAATATTTCATATAGCTAGTCAATGCTCTGAAAAGTATCAACTGAAAAATTATAAATCTTACCCATTGATGAATAGTGGTTGGTGTCGCTAATACTGACATACTTTTGTATCTATTTCTTTTTAGACATACTTTTATTATTAATTAATTAATTAATTTGTGTAGTGAGTGTGTGTGCCAAATGTGTGCAGGTGCTCAAGGAGATCTGAAGAATACTGAAAATCCTACATCAGTCTTCTGGAAGAGTGACCCATGCTCTTAACCCCAGAGCCAACTCTCCAACCCCACTTTTCTATTTTTTTTCTGAATACTGTTTTCTAGACACACACACACATACACACACACACACATGCACATGTGTACATGTGTGTGTGTGTGCATATACATATGTATAGATGTATATAGTTCCCATTTTTAGAGCTAGAGAGAAGGCTCAGTGGTCAAGAGCACTGGTTGCTCTACCAGAAGAGCTTGGTTCAATCCCCAGCACCCACAGGGTGATTCATATCTCTCCAGTCCCAGGGGATCCAATGTCCTCTTCTGGCCTCTGTGGACACCAGGCACTCTAGTGGTACACAGACATTCATGCAGAAAAAAATATCCATACACAGAAAATAATAGCTACTTAGATAGATAGGTAGATAGATAGATAAACATTTTTAATTTTTTATTATTTCCTCATGATGCTAGGCCTTACATTTTCCTAAAGTTACCATCTCTAAAATAATGTTATTATTTTCTTAACCTTGAGGAAACTTGATGTTTTCAAGTTTCAAAATAGAACTTACATGGATTATACATGAGTTATTCAGAAACAGAAACCTATTTTAACTTATTTATATAAAACCCATCACAGTTAGAAACCCTTGTGCGTGTTTTTGAGGATAAATATACAAGAAATAAGAAGCTTCAAACTACATTGAAAATAACTCCTACACTGAAAAATAATTTGGATTTTGTGTTTCTAGATTGGTTTTCAGTTTACCCAGTGTGGTGTCGTAATATGCTTAATATCTTCAAATTAAGTGTCAAGTTTATATCATAAAAATATATAAAATTACAATAGTAGGTATAGTTAAAATGATTTGGAGAACCAAAATATCTAGATGAGAATCTGTCTTACTAGGTATGCTCTTTGAAGATATATTTATTAAAGAAATGAAATATTCCAACAAACATTTAAAAGCTATCTGAGGGAAAAATAGCTCATAAATAGAAATTATTCTGTTAATATTTACGTGATTTAATTATTTATAAAATTGTAATTATAAACCATTAGGATCTAATGGAATATGTGGTGACCTTGATGGTTGATTAGGTGTTTTATATACAAACTATATCTAGACTGCTTGTGAGGCAGACTTCCACAATTCATAACCTAATCCACTGCCAATTGCCATTAACACAGTGCGGGACCTGCAGACTCTGAAGTGGATCTTCTCCTAAGCATCCAGATGAAAACGCAGCCATTCCAATGAACACTGGGTTTTAGGTGTGGGACCTGAAGCCATAGAATTTACCAGGACTTTTGACCTACGGAACTACAGGCTAACAACTGTGTGTTGTCTCAAGCCACTGCATGTGTAACACTTTGTTATGAAGCAATAGAAACATGTCCTAGGTTCCAGATGACCTTAAAGCTATTATCATTGCTATCCCCTTTCTGTGCATGAGTTTAGAAAATAGTATTTGAAACCAAAGTGGTCCAGCATTCTCCAGAAAAGATACAAGCAGTTGGCTAGGTGTAGTTAGAGTTTTCCTGCCTGGCCCACAGTCAAGACAAATCTCTCTCACCGGCCAGGCGCACAGTCCTCAGACCCAACCAAGTAAACACACAGAAACTTACATTGTTTACAAACTGTATGGCTGTGGCAGGCTTCTTGTTATCTACTTCTTCTATCTTAAATTAACCCATTTCTATTAATCTATACTTGGCCACATTGCTCGTGGCTTACCATTACCTTACATCTTCCTTCTCATGGCAGCGGCTGGCCTTATCTCTCCACCCCAGCCTTTACTTCCCAGAATTCTCTTCTCTCTTGTCCCGTCTATACTTCCTGCCTGGCCACTGGCCAAACAGCATTTTATTTATACAGAGAGATATCCACAGCAGCTAGGAGTCCCGAGCTTCAGGCATAGACAGAGAGAGGACCATAAAAAGGGAACCTACTTAGGGCTGTGAACTAACTCAGGATACAATGTTCTCAGGTCATCTCTAAAGCGAGCTGAAAATAGTGGTGAGATTTTCTTTCTTTCTGTTTTGCTTCTGATACAAAATGAAAATTAGCATACTCTCAAATATGACAGTAGTATTTTTAAAATCATCTAAATTCAATAATTTGAGTGATGTCATTGAAAGTTTAGTCAGAATTTTTATTAGCATGATTTATAAAGAAGTTAGCATTTTAAGAAAAATTATGTTTTACAAGTGTGTTATGCTTATACCTTAGAATTATGGAGACAAACACTTGAATTACCTTAATTTAATACTCTTAACTATAATACAAATAAAAAATGGAATAGCCAGTAACTTTATATTTACTGTATTGGGCTAAGCATTAGTAAAATGCCAGTCTTTTATAACATGATTAATATACACAGTTTGGAGAATTTTAAGAAATAATAAAAATATAGATGGTGAAAAATGATTATAGTTCCGTTTTCTAATTTTTTTTCACCCAGAATAACTTAGTGGTAATTAGATCAAGCCGACACTGTAGTGAACAAATATTAAGATCCCAGGCCATTAATCTGGAGATAATCACCAAACAAAATATTTTTAATGAAACCATATTATTAAAGCATTTCTTGTCACTATGAGCTAAACACTTGATACAAACAGTTTAAAATGGAAAGATTTGTTTTTCTTTAAAGTTTCCAAGGTGTCAGTCAATCATGGTTGAAGGGCATGGTGAGTCAGAGCAACTAAAATCCAAGCCAGAAAGCAGAGCAGAGTGGCAACAGGAAGTCCCCAAGGTCGTTCCTAGTGACCTATTTCCTCCAAATATGGCACACATTCCATAGTGCCCCAATCTTAGTAAATCTATTCAAGCTTGAATCCATTAACAGATTAAGTCATTCATCAGGTCAGAAGCAGAAAGGTCTAATTGACTCTAGAACTCCCTCACCGGCACACATAGAGGAGGACTCATCCAATCTCATCATTTCAACATAAATTATCAGCACTGACCATCACAAAGGCCCTTTCTTTTTTGTTTTGAGATTTATTTTTATTTTATGTGTAAATGTTTTGCCTAGTTGTGAGTATTGCATGCAGTACCCATAAGGGCTAGAAGAGGGCATTGCATTTCCCTGGAGTAGAGTTAGGGGAGGCTGGGAGCAGCCATGTGGAGAATGGGACTCAAAATTAGATCTTTTGCAAGGGCACCAAGTTCTCTTGAGTGGCTTGGCCATCTGTCCAATCCACACATCACGTTTCAAAAAAAAAAAAAAAAGTAAATAAATAGATAAACAGGTAAACGATTGTGTCTAAAATGTGTGTTTTGAAAAGTATTTAATCAGAAAGTGTAGACATGTCAGAGATTAAAAGCTAGAGATCATAAATGCCATATCCACTTATAAAATGAAGCAAGGAACAGAGTGAAGTAAGTTTACAAAAGTATAAACGATGACATATACATTGAGGTGCTGATGAGGTAAAGGAGACTGTAGTTGTTTTTTAGAACGTCTGACATCATTGACCCTTCCCTGCTCCTCATCCTCTGCTTTGAAATCTACCCATTTCCCACAGCTGCTGTGTAAAACTTGAGCCTTACGTGTGTTCATCAGTGGACATCATGCTAAGCTAGTCATATCACCAAGGAAGTTAAATCTTCAAGGTCAACTGAAGGATGAGTTAGCCATTTTTCTATGACACACATTTATTGTATATTGTAGTATGAATCTTAAAGAGTCTTATTAATAAGATCAAACCTGAGGCCAGTTATTGGGGTGAATGCTGGAAGATCAGAGAAGCAGAAAAAGCTACAACTACTTCACCTCACCAGTTCCTCAGATGCCTCTGAGTCCTCATCCAGAATGGATCTCAGCTGAACTATGCTGCTGCAAAGCCTGAACGCTTAACTAGCCAAATGCCGGAACCAGGCAAATGCTTCTAGTTTCTGGTTCTCACGCCTTATATATCTTTCTACTTTCTGCCGTCACTCCCTGGGATTAAAGGCTGGATTTCTGGGATTAAAGGCATGTGTCACCATGCCTAGCTGTTTCTAAAGTGGCCTTGAACACACAGAGATCCACCTAGCTCTGCCTCCCAAGTGCTGGGATTAAAGGAATGTACCACCACCGCCCAACTTCTGCTATGGCTTACTCTTCCCATTTTCTAGCCACCATTTGTGGCTCTGTATCTAGTGGCTGTCTGTTCTCTGACCCCAGATAAATTTATTACCTGCACAATATTTTTGGGAACACAGTACCACAGTATATGGAAGAAGCGAGAGCACATTTACAGAGACAGGAAGTAAAGTTGGCAAATTAACATCCTCTGCCCTTTCTCCTTTGGATCTTATGAAAGGCCACACCTGTGCTGCCTGGGTTCTGTGCGTTTGTGCATTTTGGTGAGCTGATGTTTCTTGTACCCAAACAGTCCACAGCAAGAATAATGGATAATTTTAATTCCAAGTATGTTCTCACTATCCAGACTTTTATACTAATGTGCGTGTGTGTATGTGTGTGTGTATGTGTGTGTTGTGTGTGTTGTGTGTGTGTGTGTGTGTGTGTGTGTGTGTGTGTGTGTGTGTGTGGTGGTTTGAAAGAAAAAGGTCCCCAAAGGGGGTGTCAGTTTTAGGAGGTGTGGACTTCTTAAAGCAGGTGTGGTTTTCTTCGAGGAAGTATGTCACTATAGGGGCGGGCTTTGGGGTCTTTTTTAAATTTCACTCAGTGTGACAGTCGGTTGACTTCCTGTTGCCTGTAAGATGTAGGACTCTCAGCTACTCCAGGACCACATCTGCCTGCACGCTGCCTTGCTCCCTGTCATGATGATAATGGACTGAACCTCTGAAACTATAAGCAAGCCTTCCCAATTAAATGTTTTCTTTATAAGAGTTGCTGTGGTCATGATGTCCCTTCACAGCAGTAAAAACCCTAAGCAATACATCTTTATAAAGACATATTTTAGCTATAGCTAAAAGAATCTGTTATTATAAGACCTGTAAAATACGCAATTAAAAACAAATATAGCTAGTACATCAAAGAGAAAATATTTATATCCATTCTCCTAATGATCAAAGTCACAAAAGGGTTGAAGTAGCTTAAAGTGGACTGTATAGACTAACTACACAGAGAATCAATTTCTAGAACTAGAAGTTAATTCAAGCAAAGAGACTGTGGATTACACATCCAGAAGGATAAGAAAATCACGGCAATTGAACATAAATTTAGATTGTGAGTTATCTACTAGCCAAAGGTGACAGAGCACAATAGGATGATTTTCTCTTCATTGTGTGATTAAAAGAAGCATCTTGGGTCTTTACAAAAGACTCATTTCCCCCAGTTTTTGAGGCAGATTGAACCTATTCCACATATATCATTATAGAATTATCAGATACGAGCATGTGAACATTTGAAAGTTAAAGAGAAAATGTAGGGGTAATTTTGCCCCTAGAAATTGGTTATTTAGCAATGTGAAGCAACATACCTTGGGAAAGAGAGAAAGAAAAGCTTTGTAGTAGATGATATATAAATGATTTCTCATATGACTAACATTTCATACATTATTTCAATATCATTTTGGAAGTCATCACTAGTATAATACAAGTGAATAATTTTAGTCTGTGGTTCAAAAGATGCTTATTGACATGCAATTTAAAAATAAAGTACTTGGATAATAGGATTCTCAGCTTAACATATCATATTATTACCAAATAAATCATGAATCTTTCAGTGAGAATATGCGGCTGAAATATTTTGTGCTGTTGGTTACTGTGAGATATGGGTTGCAAATGACATTGATGCAGGTGGCAAGGTAAATAGCCATATTATCAAAAGCCTTAGAGAGCATTACCAGTATTCTTACCAAAGATAGATTGATCAGCAGCCAAGAACATCAGGATCTGAATTCAAATCCCAAGCATGGTCATAAAAATCTTGCACACCTGTGAAGCCAGTATTGGAGTAGAAATAGAAGGCCTGGTGGCCTGATTCAGTGACAGACCCTGCCTCCAAGGAGTAAAGCAACCATCACAGAACATGGTACCCCACATCCTCCCGAGGCTTCCTCACACACTCATGTATACATACACAAAAGTAGTAGTAACTAATACTGACAACTCATACCATTACAATGTTGGCTTATGAAAAGGGAGTCCATGCTACTCACACATTGAGAAGAAAATGTATCAAGGTAAATCTGGGAGAGATTTTTTTTCTTGTATGTTTGTTCAAAACAGGTAAAATAGATGATATAAAGGCTCTGGAACATCACCTTGATGTAGTAATAAAATAAAAGGGAAGAGGTTGTCATGATATAAAACATGTTTAGATATACTTTATCCAGATTTACACACAGGTTTCTTTTTTTCTTTAGCAGGATAGTAATTGATTTCAGGAGGTAATAAGTCAGGATTTTTAAGAGCACTGAAGAAAAACATTAAATTTATGCTCAACAGAAATTACCTTCCTAGGACTGCCAAAAACCAAGGTCATGGAGGTAACTTGGCCAAAAGCCCAGTATAATCAATGCCATGGCCAGTAAAGAGAAGTGTTTAATTATAACTCTCATTTTAAAAATTACTTTTGACTACACAGTTGCCCAGGTGTGGACATAGGATACTGCAACACTGAGGTTTCTCTATGGACAAATGAAAGAAGAAAAATTGAGCCTATACATTATCTGTATAGATGAGAATTTATTCTTGAATAAATAATAATTATAATAGAGTTAAAATGAAGTGTAAGCATGAAAACTTGGACAATAGATTAAGATTAGGCATGGCCGTCATCGACAATTCCACATTAACATCAATAGAAGATGAGAAGACACAAAGATTGGATTTTTATATACAACTTTTATGCCACACAAATGTTACAGGAACCAACAAAGCATGACACAATGTTAAAAATTCTTTTCAAACAAGAGGGGAGTCAGCACAAGTCAGTATGGGGATCAAGTCAGTGAAGAGGCTTTATTAAATTTTAGAGAGTGAAAACAAGATTTGAGAGATGAAAATGTAACATTACACAGATCTATTAATACAATTAGAAAATATAGGAAAGAAAAATAAACTGTCATATGGTCCAACTATCCCCTTTATAGTTATCTACCACACATATAAATGCATATGAATTCTTATATGCACACATATAAGAATACAAGTGCTTATATGTAAGCCCATGTACAGACTCACATAGCTGTATGTACATATATATCTTGGCATCATTTCAGTATGGTTTATAACAGCAAATGTTGGGCAAAGCTAGGAAAAAATCTAACAAGATACTTTTCATCTTTGTAAGAAACATATAGTGAGATAATTTTAAGTGAAAGCATTTTACACATTGTACATGAAGAAAAAATGTATCTGGACATATGCATACATGGAAATGTAAGCATACATATTGATACATAACTTTTTTTTACTATGCCATTTTATTTTTAATTATGTGTAGGCATCTGTGCGTGAGCATGTGCACATGAGTGTAGTGCCTGGGGAGGACAGAAGAGGTTAAATCCCTTGGAGCTGGAGTTACAGGTCATGGTGAGTGGTGAGTCTCCCAATCTGGGTGCTGGAAACTGAGCTCAGATCTTCTGCCAGAGCAGTGAATGCTTTTAATGATTATCCAACTCTCCAGCACCAATATATTCATTTATAAACAGCATAAATAGATCAGGTTGTGAGAAAAATGCAAAATTTCATCAGTTCTTATTTTGAAAAATGGGACTAATGAAAAGGAGATTTTCATTTCTTTATAAAAACTCATGAAAGAGTTTACAGTGCAGGTAAACATCATGTATGAATTTCCATGTGGTAATAATTAAAATTTCAATTTGGGGTTATGTAATCATGTGTACATTAGCTACCTGTTTCCACTGATGAGCTGCATAATTCTGGAGGTTTATACAGTATAATATCATAAAACCAACATACAAACATCAAGGTCAAGGGCCAGGGAGTGGCAAGATGCTGTTCATTAGTGAATGCAAAGATGTCCTCTTAACTGTAATATCCCACCTTTCATGAAAATGCAAAACAAACACAAGCCAAAAATCTAACAAAATTAGTTTTTCTGGGGAACATATTTAATTTTATTTCTTTTGTAAATGAAAAGGAAGGAAACTTTGCTATCAAAAACAGTATTGGGGGAATATTGTAAAACACTTTGGAAGAAATAAGCCTGTGGCCATCCCTGAAGCCACTAACACTACAAAACTGTTTATACATGAAACTGGAAAAGAAATAGTGTTCTAAACACATCTTACTCTACTCTGGCCTCTCTATCCATTATTCCATTGCTTCCTTCCTCCATGTAATCCATGGTTTTGCACATCTGCTGTACACCTTCATGTAGATATCTTTTTCTTTTCTTTTCTAGAGATAGACAAGGTCTACAAATGTCACCCAGTTTGGCCTCCAACTTAAGAATCTCTGGCTTTATCCTCCTAAATGCCCAAATGGTATATTTTGGGGGCTAAGAACAAAGCTCTATGGTACAATCCTCATGTACCTTACACAGGCTCTGGATTTCAGAAACAATGGGTAAAGGAAGACACACTGTAGTTCCAAGGGAGGTGACCAAAAAGACTCCAATCTGTGGTTGCTTTTTTCCCTACTTTTTTACTCTTTGGGGGCCCAATATCCAGCTCACAAGTAAATCACACAGAGACTTACTCTTTCTTATGATTGCCTGGCCTTAGACTGACTTGTTTCTAGCCAGCTTTTCTTAATTCAAATTATCCCATCTACTTTGCCTTTAGGCTTTTGTCTTTCTCTATACCTTTTCCAACTTCTTCCTCTGCAGTTTATTGTGTAGCTGGATAGCTGGCCCCTGATATCCTCCTCTCCTCCTTTTTCTTATTCCTTGATCTCTTTTTCTCCTTCTATTTACTCTCTCTGCTTGCCAGCCCCACCTATTTCTCTCTCCTGCCTAGCTATGGACCAGACCATTCAGCTCTTTACTAAATCAATCAGGTGTTTTAGGCAGTCACAGATAACACAGCTTCACAGAGTTAAACAAATGCAACAAAAAAGAATGCAACGCATCTTTGTATCATTAAAACAAATGTTCCAAGCATAAACAGATGTAACACATCTTAAAATAATATTCTACAACGCCACTCAAATACAAAAAATGTGTATTTGTTGTTCATTCAAATCAGAAAATAAAGCTATGATTTGGGAAACTTGGACAAAAATGTCTAAATATCATAAACACCTTGCTAAAAATTATGATGAAATGGTTCTCAAAGACAGCTACAGCAAATAAAACAAGAAAAGAGAAAAAATGTTACATTTTGCAGAATCGAGGTAAGAGACTATGCTGACAACCAACCTCAGGGCCAACTACACCTGCCTAACCTCCACCACTCTCCTGATTGAGGCTCAAGAACCAGCCTTCTGAGACCCTAACCAGCCTTCTGAGACCCTACCTTTGACCTGAGGCCAAGTAGAAAGTTCTGGTGTTTGGAGAAGCAGAAACACTTCAGTTATGTATATGGTGGTAATTAGCACTGCATGCCCTCAGGTGTCCAAAAGACCTGCATGAAATACAAACAAAGGACCCTCTGGCAACGGTAGAAATTGTCCTTTTCACACATCAAAGCAAACCGCATCCCTTGCTAGGGGATGGTCTTTCTGTATGCTGTGCGGCTCACTGGTTAATAAAGAAGCTGCCGTGGCCTGTGGCAAGAAGAATAGAACCAGGTGGGGAATTCAAGCAGAGAGACAAGGAGAAGAGAGGCAGAGTCAGAAGAGATGCTGCAAGCCACGAGGGGAGCAAGACTGAATGGAATGAAGCCATGTGGCAAGACATAGATTAATAGAGATGGGTTGAATTAAGTTGTAAGAGCTAGTTAATGATAAGCCTGAGCCATAGACCAAACAGTTTGTAATTAATATAAGCCTCTGTCTGTTTACTTTGGACTGAGCATCTGCAGAACACAGGAAAACTTCTGGCTACATTTGGCATCCACTGTCCGGCATTGATCCACATAGACCTGAGAAACCTTTTTTAAAAAAAATGATTCTGAATCCCCAGAAACAGCCAGCAGCAGCTTCCTAGTTCATGTCTCTTATATGGGCCACAGTACAGAGACGCTGTGGTATTCGAGCTTGAGCACAGTAGAGCGGATTCTCATAGTGGTACACAGAGGTGTCTGTAAGTGGTGCAGCACACTACCTAGTGGATTTGCCTTTTGCTAATACAGACAAAAAAAAGATGTCTGGGCTACAGGCTTCTTGATAGAGGTACTGCTTCTATCAAGACCCACTGCTCCCAAGAGTTGGCAGTGAGCATGATGGCTCCCAGAGCTGGCAGTAAATGTGCCTCTGCCATGTTGAAAACCCAAGCAGGGCAGAGTCATCAGACAAAGCTTCAGCTTGGGTCCTAGCCATACAGCTTAACAATTTAAAAACTCTCCTGGTCAGAAAAGGATTACAGATATACAATAGGACAGATTCAGATGGGAAAAACAAAAAACTCTCAACAGTTCAGTGTGTGTAAAAAAATGTACATAGGCTTGAAAGAGGAAGGAGAAGGAGGAAGGGCAATTATATAAAGAAATAAATAGTTCTAAAAAATAAAGTCTTTAAAGAGACTGTAAAAGTAATATAAAAGAAAAAAGCCATGTAAAGATGGAAATTAAATAGAGTCTGGATTCTGTATATTATTATGTTGTCTGGGATTTTTAACTGCAGAGAGACATTTGATTGTAGGCGCTACTAAGTTAAACCAATATGTATATTTTTAAAGGTATCCTGACTTCAAAATTTGGGTCTAAGGATACGTTGCTTTGGAAAAGAGGTTCTGCTTTTGTTTTGTTTTGTTGAAGATGAGAAGCTGTGGATTGCTTCCAGGCTAGTATGTTTTGATTGACCAATACCCCCTGAAAGGTCTCCAATGACAGACAGCTATGGCCCAGATGATTCAACATCCAGAACAGCTTAAAGGCAACTGGCTGAGACAATGCAGCTTCATAGACTACTACAGCCAAGGTTTAACCACAATTCTAAATTTTCTCAGGATCTCCATTAGATTGCCAACACTCCCAATCAGCAGGAAGTAGTATGGAAAGTTATGCCCAAATTCCCCAAATGTTGTTTATTAATGTTTGCTTTTATTTAAAGGGGGTTGATTATAAATGGTTAATGGTGATAGTCAATCTCATTCTAAAAAGAAGGGGTGATATGATATAGAAATGATGGGGGAAAGAGTAGATTATTGAATCTCCTTTGACCACAAAACAGCTGTGAATCTCAAAATACTTTGTACTGGTATGGATTTTGGTTTATTGATAGAAATTTAAGGTCAATTTTATTATACTGTACATATATTTCTGCTCTTGTTTAAGGTATTATGGTTATGCAATTCATTTAAAATTGTAATATATAATTAAGAATCACAGATTAATAATTAGTCATCTATGATAATCAAATGTATAGTCATGTTAATTAAGTTTTTATAGGTATACAAAGATATATTTCAATTAGGTAGGTAATCTTCAAACACTTCAAAGACCTACAGAATATGACATTTAAAATGTTTTGAGGACTTAGATTTTTTTGGACAGTGAGACACATCTGCTCCTGAAGCACCAATTACTTCAAAGCAGATGATGGACATCGAATAAACTCATTATGGAGTTTGCTTACAATGTGGAAAAGGCTAGCCATTTGGCCAAGAAACTGCTCTTGTTTGGACTGTTTCACAGTATGTTGTATATTCTGGATGTGCAAGAGCCATAGGAAGATGACCACTGAACTTTGCAAAAACAAGGCAGGATGGTTCTTTCAGGTTCCTGCTTCACAGAAGAAACTGCTAGACATTCTACAGGACACCGAGAAAAGCAAGTGACAAACTGCCAAAATAGACAAATATGATCCTTCCGATTTCCTGATTGACTGGAAAGTATGCCAGAGACTCTGGGCCTATATGCTGAAGACAGATGGGCCGACATTGCAGAGGAACATTGATTGACTGTCCAGGCAGCCAGCTGTCTCTGCCATTTTTAGAATTTTGGAAGTTGCTTACAATGCACTTCCTGTTTACTTGGATATTATTCTATCCCTTCTGGGGTCTTTGAAGGATTTGAAGACTAGCTAGTTATAATTATAGTTTTCCTTAATCATGGTAAAAGGTAAATTAGACATGAAACTTTAGACTCACAAAAATAGGACAGATGATAGAATATTTTTTTAACTTTGCTAAATACAAATAGACTAGATATTATAACTATAAGTCTTGTTTGGTAACTGTTTTGTTATATGTAATTTTAGTATATTAAAATGAAAACCTTCCTTTTTGATTAGACAGAAAATGGAAAGTGCTGTGGGATTGTCTTTCTGTATGCTGTGAATATGTGTTGCTACCATTGGTTAATAGAGAAGCTGCTATGGCCTATGGCAAGGCAGAATAGGCAGGGATTCCAAGCAGAGAGACAGGAGAAAAAGGGCAGAGTCAGAAGAGACACTGAAAGCTGGGAGTGGGAGTGTGGAGCAAGATGTAATGGAACACAGGCAAAGCCACAAAGCCATGTGGCAAAATATAGATTAATAGAAATGGGTTGAGTTAAGTTGTAAGAGCTAATTGATGATAAGCCTGAACTATAAGACAAGCAGTTTGTCATTAATATAAACCTTTCTGTGTTTACTTTGGACCAAGCAGCTGTGGGACACAGAAAATCTTCCAGCGATAGTGAGGCCTCAGATGTCGAAAAGAACTACACCAAATACAAACAAGAGGACCTCTGGCAACAACAGAAAGTGGCCTTTTCATATGCAGACAGGCACAACCATAGATGACAGCAAAAACCTCATCCTTGACTATTTACCACCGAATATGACCCAATTGGAATTCAGGGGTCTCTTTGGGAGAATGGTGAAATAGAATCCTGCAAATTCATGACAGGTAAAATTGCAGGACAGAATTTAGTGAATGGATTTGCTAACTATATTGATTCAAAGGATGCAGAGAAAGCTATCAACACTTTAAATGGACTCAGAGCCCAGACCAAACCACAAAGTCCACTGTCTACTTCTGCTTCAATTTCATTTGATAAGTGCTACAAAATTTATCACTTTACTCTGACTCCTGGAAGGAAAAGATAACTGGTCAATCTGGAAACAAACAAAGAACCGCAAATATCATCTATTGAAGCATGCGTTACAGAGATCTTGGAACCACCTCACACAAGTTAGCAAACTTTGTCACATTTCTGATAACACAAAAAATATACCACATTATTGTGATATGCAACATTCATGCCAGAAAACAAAGAATTAATCCCTAAACAATGAAGGTTAATGACTAGGTGCCAGATTCAGGGATAACTCTAAAAAGCTCTGAGGGTGTGCTGGAGACAGGACTGAGTAGGGGACAAAAGAGGGTGGCTAGTCTCCCGATGATGATGATGATGATGATGACGATGATGATGGAGATTCTGATGGCATTTAATTCAGATCTTCAGTTGTTCAATAGAAACTGAAACCTAGATTTCTTTTGTGTCTATCACAATTTTTAGAGGCCAGAAATGAAAACAAAGAAAGAATTACAAAGAAAAACCAAGCAGAATATAATAGTTGACCTTTGCAAGTCAGTTTGTACGAGCCTTAAATATACCATCATTGCTTTCACCAGATGTCGGTGAATGGCTCATTACCTGGCTGTTAATTGGAGGTGTCCACAAAAAAAAAAAAAAAAAAAAAAAAAAAAAATGTTTCTTGACAACAACAAAAATCCATTGTCCTGGGTTGGGGATTTAGCTCAGTGGTAGAGCGCTTGCCTATAAAGGGGCCTAATAAGAGCACTGAGGTCATGTGGATAGCAAGGCCAGACCTTTGGCTGAGAAAGGGAAAAGATTCTACCTATAAACCATGCTTAAGGAGGTAAAAGTATCTTACCTAGAGTCACAGCTTTCAGTGTAACACATATAAACACAAGCTTGGGAAGAAATAGCAATAAACAACAGTAATGTTAACTAAAAAATAATAATAACAATATAGAAACTACTGCACCTTGTCAGTAAAGGTGATTAGGCGTACGGCTCCTTGTTGTGAAGTGATTGAGTTATATCTTTCATTATGACTCTGTTTACATTCATGCCTAACTAATTGGCCATATGTTAAAGTTTATATTATTACTCACTAATAATTTTAACTAATAGTCTCTACTATTTTTATTATTTGGAGATATCTTTTTATTTCAAAAAAATCTATGGTTATTTTATAAACACAAGGTATAATATATGATTTTAATTATATTTCCTATTAAGTGATAGTATTAGAAAACAATAAATAGAACTAGAGTACTAAAAATAGAAAGAAACAAACGTGTGCTAGTTGGCATTCAGGAATCTGCTAGATATGAATCGAGGGTTCTTCCCCTTAGTTATTTTGTTATCTCATACATCAATGCTTCCGTCATTTTAGATCTCTCATATTGCTTTCCTCCGTGCACTTTCTTTCTAATAATAACAACCAAGTCTTGCCCTGTTATTTGTCCCCATCCTCTTCTCTAGAGAGGCTTATTTGTATTCTGACTGAAGGCATCTTCTCATTTACCCTCTTCTTCACACATGGAATTAATCAATGGTATTGATGTATTGATGATACACACATGCCTCTGTTTCTAAGCTAATGATAAAGACCGAGATTCTTATCCATTTCCTATCTTCTGGCCCAAGATACTCAGTTGTCGCTTAATTTGAACAGTAGAATTTAGGAGGTATTTGTGTGTGCAGATCAATAATAGCCACTAGGTGTCAGCATTAATCACTGGGATGCTGTTGAATAGTTCCATCAGGTTTTACAGGCAATTTTGAAATTGGCATTGGAAATCAGGTTAGCATATTTTGGAAAGGCAAAATGTGAACTAACTTAAACTTACTTCATAAAAAAATATGGCTCTATCTGACAAGAGACTAGTGTGTACCTGATATTGGGAAATAATGATTGATTATAGGATGCCGTCTCAGCTCCACAGGGAGGTTATTCACTATAGAAAATATGTTCCAAATTTCAGTGGCCAAATACATCAGGTAATGATTTCTGAAAACTGAGCATCCCATGAGATTTGGATACATAACTCTTGTCCTGAATCAGCAGTTTCCTTGTTATTTTGTAGGGAAATCTGATTTTTTTTTTTAAAAAAAAAAAGCATTTATGAAATTGCAGTATATGCATCTATCTAAACCCCAACCTTGCATCTAGTTACACAATCAGTTATGTCACTATAAACAGTAATATTGTACCTTACATAATAGGTATCAGTATAAAACCTCTGACTACCTATGTGCTCTTTGCTTTGTAAATTTACTGGTTATAAAGGATGGCTTCTTCATAAGTCTATAACTTGATTTTTTTATGGGTTAATCTTGACTTTCTTTTTAAAAAAACATAGATTCTAATAATAACAACCAAGTCTTGCCCTGTTATTTGTCTTTCATTTAAATCATATGTAAATGTGCTGATCCTACATATACATTTCAACATTTTATATTAGACATTTTTATAATTTTAGAAATGTGCTTTGTAGTATTTATCTGGATCCTCATTTAAAATATCTCAACAAAAGATGAATGGACTCATGATAGGGCCATTCCAGAAGTTAATCCTAATTATTTCTCCTGAATTATATAAATTTAGGTTGGGTTCCTCTCCAAATCTGTCAGACCTGAAGGAGTTTTCAAAATATCACCTGATGGATGGCCCCCAGTGGTGAGTTTTCTTTTTGTTAATACTTGGGATTGCTTTCTCAAACATTTTAAGTTCCATCAAATCTGTTTCCTAATTTCTTCATTTGATCTTAAATCCCAATGAAGAACTGGTGTGAGATTCTCATGATTCACTAGATAGATTGCTTGAGTTGTTTGCCAGTGAACATGTCTTAGCCCAAGACAACTTGCAGTTTGTCAACACAGTAATCTCCTTTACCTTCTCTTCTTATTAAATGAGGCTCAGGTTATGCACATGTCTGTCTGGTTATGTCTGTACCACGTTCTCTTGAGAGAGGTTCATTCTGTTAAGAAGATAAATGTTTTGTGGTTCTCAGCCTTTTCATTGGAGGAGTTCGTGGTGCATTTTCCTACCTTGAAGTCTACATTTCACTTGGCTGGACTAAAACAATTTAATAATTACCTTAAAAATAATTTTTGTCCTCTACAGCTTGAACCCATCCAACTTTGATAGCTTTCATAATTCTTCGAACTCATAGTAAGTTGTGTATTTTATCTTCCTTCCTAAAAATCTCTTGTATCTGAACCTTGCAAACATCACCATGCATGCTGGACAATAGAAGCCACAGGATGAGGGAAGGAAGCATATGTTTATGATTAAGAATACAGGCTCTGGAGCCTGCGAATTCTATTTATGTAGTTTACTAGCTCTGGGATGATTACTCAATCTTTCTCTGCCACTTTCTGATAAATAAAAGTAGAAAGAATGACAATACATTTCCCACATGATTTAATATTGCTGAAACACTTAATATTAAACCTGGTCATGTGAAGTCCTATGACCATGTTATTTAAGATTTTATTGTAAGTTGAGACACAGTATGATATTTATAAAACAATGAATTCTGAAAGTTAACAGCCTGACCTAAAATCCTGGTATGTTCCTTCTGAACTATGTTCCCTTTAAAACACAGTTAAACTTTCTCTGTTGCAGTTTCCTTACTTGTTTTAGCAAATGGCATGTAGGTCCATGTGAGTCCCAAGGAACAAATAATATTTGTTGTGAACATGATATGGTAGATGGTGAATAACACATGTTCAAAAAATTTTACTAATCTTAGTAATGAATGGGAGATGAGAAAAGTCTCTAATGTATTTTCTGTAATTCTGAGAAGGGAAATGTGTTGATTTTATCTCATGAGATAAGGCAGGGCAACATTGGAAAACAGAGGGAAGTAGGTGAGAATTAAATTTAAGATCAGAGTAGAGATTTCAATTAGGAATTAGACATGCATCTTATAAGAATGGTCTTAATATTATGGCCAAAATATTAGAAATCGTCATCACAGTAATGATATTTGCAGCCACAGAGGGGATATCTGTTCTCTGATGACAAAATGAAGTTAGAGAGGTGGAAGATTGGTTTCATGAGACCTTGTGGACTCCTGAATTTTGAAGTTGAATTGAGAGGACAGAACCAGCAAATGAAGACAGGAAAATTGACAGCAGTGAGTAAACAAATAAATAAAGAAGAAAGCCAGGCAGTATGGAACCCTACAGTCTACGGAGGGCCATGTTTTTGTGGAGAAGAGAAGGGTTATTCGTCAAAAGCTCTTTGCAGGCAATCTAAATGGGAGCACAAAAGAGCTCACCGTGTTTCATCACTTAAAGCTTGACCCATCTTGACAGCTGGTTTCGGGTAGATTGATGATGATGGACGTTAATTTGAAATACAAAGTAAGGAAGTGGGCACAGTAACATTAAACATTTTAGTGTGATTGACTGAGAAAGGAAGCAGAGTAATTAAGGCTGTTGTTGGCCAGAAATTCTGAACCCAGGTCTGAAGTTTTGAACACAGATTTTGTTACAATATATGAGTATAAATTGATACCTAGTGGAAATACATCATTTCAAAAGCAGAGGAGATTGGCTATGAATAACATGTGGAAGAAATTGCCACTGGCAGTTAAAGGGAGATTTCTTTACTGTATGAGGTAAGGTATTGAGCTCAGATTCTGTTAGCTTATGGACTTGGAGATGGGAATAAAATCAGACTTAAGTTTGCCAGTCTGTACTATTGATTGATTTACTGGTTGATTGACATAATTTTAGTACTTAAGAAGAAGAAAAATCATGTCAAGGTTGTATAACAGATAAAACATGATTTGGCCACACGGGTGCTGAAGAACACCCAGGTAAGGACACTGAGAAGACTGAGAGCATCATCCTGAGATGGGTGGGTGACGGAACTGTAGGCATTGTTGATCCCAAGAGTTGAGGTTATCCCATAGATGATGGAAATGGAGTAGGCTTTCCCAAGGAGAGCAGGAGATGCTGCTGTTGCCAGAAGCATTGCATTGCATCTAAATGGAGCGCAGAATGAGAACAAGCTTGGCTTTCTTCTTGACCCCCCACAGTGGAGATCATCAGGACCACCATCCCTCAATTGGCAAACCCTGCAGTCAACTAGCTGAGAAAGGAGCATAGGATACTTGGGCTTCAAAAGTAATTTTTAGGGCTGGAGAGACGGCTCAGAGGTTAAGAGCACCGACTTCTCTTCCAGAGGTCCTGAGTTCAATTCCCAGCAACCACATGGTGGCTCACAACCACCTTCAATGAATCTGGTGCCCTCTTCTGTATACATAATAAATAAATAAATCTAAAAAAGGGTAATTTTCATACCATAAAAATTCTCGAGTGAAAATCGTAAATGGCATAAAGTCAGATGCAAGCAGGTCAAGATGCCTGCATGGAAACACTGACCGTATAGCTCTCAACTGAGGAAAAGAATGCTGAGGGAGGGTGGGAAGTACAAGAATGAGGGAAATTCTATATTATGACCGATTTGAAGTAAATAAATAAACAATAGGGAAACAAAATGAGGCCAAGTATTAAACTAACTCAAGTGATATTGCCATATTTCCAAGCAAAAATCAAATATCAACTTTATAATTGTCAGGTTAAAAATTAAAATTGGAACCATTTTATGACTTACATTAATGGTTTTTTCTTTAATATAAAATAATTACATATACTTTGATACTTTAGTAAAAAAAAAAAAACAACTGTTCATAACCTTGCTGTCACATTGATGTTCAGCAGAATAGTGAGTTATGCCATGATTTTTCCCACAGTCAAAATCAGTAAATAGGCTTCAAATAATAACATTATTGTGCTAAATTGCTTAAGATATTGTCCTCCTACTTATAGGTGAGAAATGAAAAATTTGTTTGTATATTAGAAACAATTGTGCTATTGGGATCAAACTAATAATAACTATGTTCAACTGATACTCTCATATAATGAATCCCATCCATTGGTGTCTGCCAATTTGTAGTGGGGACCTAGAGATTTTACTTCCTGGCCTGTTTACATTCATTATCTAAATTACACCAGTCAACCTGTCCCATCCTGAGATGCTTGACAATGTACCTTACAGATTAGAAATTTCCTTACTCAGAACAATTATAAATTTAAACTGAAGTAAATATACTCTCATGAGGCACTTGTTAGAGTGAAATCAGATAAATTACTTTTGTCCTTCCAAAGTGAAGACTTCTCTTTCAATATAGCTCATTGTATCCCAACATACTTTATAGGGATACATAAATAGGTATGCAAGTCAAACATTTATTGATAATAAATGATAAAGAAATTCATTTAAAAACAATTCTTTGGTATACATAAACTTTCATGTATTTCATTTTCAAAAGTAGAAAAATAAATATGCATACTAATGAGATTGGTATCACTGTCTGGGGTCCCAGGTAGGGGAAGCCTCCAAGGTAGCACAGGGTTCAGAGGAAATCCATGGCATTGGTGTAAACTAAGACTTTTCTATCTGAGGGGGTTTTAGAGAATGAAGACACACATTTTCACCAGCCTCTTCTGATGGACTGACTGGCTTGGATTCAACTGGCTTGGGGAGCAAACAGCCATACAAAAGTATACTTATAGATTGTTACATAAAGTATTTCCTCATACCAAGACCCCCTAACCTTAATTTATATGTCTTACTAAAGGGGAGCATCACATACTTCCATGACTTTAGTCTTTCATCATGCACTGTATGCAACACATAATAACACAAGAGCCCCAGATGTGCCTGAGTTGTGTTGTGACCAAAGTCATGGGATAGCCGCAAGGCCTCCTCAGCAAAACAATTATTGTTGGACTACAGAGATAGCTCAGTGGTTAAGAGCACTGGCAGTTCTTCCAGAGGTCTTGAGTTCAATTCCCAGCAACCAGATGGTGGCTCATAACCTTCTATAATGAGATCTGGCACCCTCTTCTGGTATGCAGGCAGAACACTGTATGTATAATAAATAAATAAAATATTTTAAAAAATGATTGTTTTTCACAAGGTTTCTTCAAGGTCAAGATGCTTCTAAAAAAAAAAATCTGTTCATTCTAATATCTATCCCATAGAGTGATTCTTGTAAATTCCTACAGAGTACAAGTAACACGTTTTTCAACTCCCTTACATGAATAAAAACAAAGTCATCCCAATATCCCATCTACACCTACATCTAAATAACTTATTGCAGATTAGCAGAACGTGAGCATACAAAAAGCATCTTTCCATAGCCAACTCCCTTGCTGGCAGTACTGTGGCTTCCAAGAAAGAATCAATCATTTTACTGTCTATCTAGAAAGTTAATCTTACAAAGAATCCTAAAGGAATCATAAACCTAAACTTTTGTACATAAAGGACAATCAGTCAGCTGTACTTTAGATCTTTAGGGTGTATACCCATTTATCAATAGCTTCTTATACCAGGAGATTAAGGGCAGGAATGGATGTGTACAAGGAGTTAATCATCACCTTTGATCATCAACCTACCTTAACAATTGGGCTGCTATGTATTTGTATTTATATTTTTGGCCTCAGCTGCGTGTCCTTGTGGACATTAGATTATTTTCTGTGTTTGTTTTTTTTTTCATCTTAAAGCTACTGTCAAAAACAATTGATCTAACCCAAAGTTATTACAAGGCTTTGTTTCAGCTGTGCACTGAGACCCGTGACTGTATCTTTTCAGCATAAAGAGAATTAGGGTCAGCCTGTCTCCCAGAAAATTCAACTAGTATCCTTTTTTTTTAATACAAGTTTTTTAAGCCATTTTTATTTGCTTTGGAAGTGAACATTTATAAAACAATGTGAAGTTTTACAATCAAAGACTAATGATTCTTTTACACAGAAAATTTCATTTTATCTCTTAAATAACACCCTTTATAATATTTATCATATCTTGCTCATATGAAGACTGATCTATATGTATAACTGTTTTTATAAGAACCTAATGTAAATTTTTATTTTAATTTTGTTAATAGTTAAAATCCATATATCTTTTTCAACAGTTTCCAAGCAGCTTTCATCTTTACCATGATAATGAATGTCATATATTTCAATAGAATTGATGCCAAATATCCTATAGGTGAGTGACACAGAAAGTTACCAGACCAGAAAATAAGAACTCCAAGAGCAAACATCAATGGGGAAAAAAAAAAAAGAAGTTTGGCTTAAACTTATGTTTCCTTATATGAGATAAGACCATTACTCAAAAAGGCTTCCTTTCAAGTCTTATTCTCACACTCCTGAGGTCAGAGGTCACTGGCAGCATTTCTTTAGTGTGTATGCCAATTTCCTTCCCATTTTACCAACATGCTCCTGCATGGTGACGTGGCTAAAAAAAAAAAAAACCGAGGCTGGAAATCCAGATAATGAGGAGCCCTACTTCTGCTCTGAGAGCTAATGAGAGTCCCAGGAGAGTAGTCATCCAAACCCAATGAAAGAAATGAAGTTTTCACTCTAAACTTTGACTGAATTAGAGGGGGAAAAGATCAATGAAGTAAAATTAATGCTGGATCTCACTGAAGCCAGGGCCCAATTTGGACTGAGCATAGGGCAAATTTAGGACATCCAAATGCAATGAACTATTCCAGAGGTGGGTCCAGGTTTTCTGGAATCTGGAGATTATATGATTTGTATGCCCCTCGCTTAGTAGATTCGTCTTACAAATGCATGTTCATACAAAATGTACTTGTGCATTGAATAATATTCAGTATTCTGTCCACTTTGACAACATGAAGAAACCACATACAACTTACAGGGTTGCAGACATATTTTCTTCACTTCACAATATTGTGAATTCTAGGAGACGGCTGTGTAATAGAAGAAGTAACACATGGTTTGGATGTCAGTCCCATACTCCTTTTCAAGTGTGACCTCCTAAGGAGCACCGTGGGGTGAATTGGAGAGCATACTGGAAGATTTTTGGTAGAAGCTCAACTGGGTTGACATGGAAATATTGGTGAACGTGGTATTGCTGGCAGTCATTTCTTGGTAAGTCAAATCAACTAGTATCCTTAATCATTAACCTGAGCTGTGATCTAAAGCAGCTCGTAAGGTGGAATTCATAGACCTTAGCTGTGAAACATACCCTTGTAGATACTTTTGTTCATCAAAGCTATGCCTAAGCTAATGTTATTATCAATTAGACAGACAGAACAGCTGAGGGAGGAATCATCTTCACAATAATTTGCAGATTAAAAATGCCCAATAGAACGGGATGTTTCCATGAGATAAATACACTACAATACAGGCAGTAGAGAATTTCCCCACACCCAATTCAACCATGCCAGATATCAGAGAGAGAGAGAGAGAGCAACAACAAACATGCAAAGACACAGCAGAAGCAGTAGACATTCCAGGGTCTGTGGTCTTGAGGGGGGCTTGTCTAACCAAGAATTATCCACCAAAGGATATCCACCAAGCCTCCTGGTGGGTCAACACCCTGCCTCCATGACATGGGCTCCAGAAGATTGGTGTGCTTATTTTCAAAACAAATTAAGTCGTAGGTGACTATTTTATGTCATAAGACATAATCTGTCTTTTTCAGAGTTGATGGATAGTTAGCTTGCTGAGCTTAGAATTATCAATGCTGAAAATACCACCTTGCATAAATTATGGTGCCAAAAGTATATTTGGGGCCATTTCAGAAATTGTTGGAAACAATCCTAATCAAAAGCCAAAATTCATTTAGTGATATATTTATGAAACTCAAGTCAGTGACATAAACAGCAATTTTTAAAATCAAACTTTATAATACGATACAACCTAAAATAAACATAGTGATACCTACTTTCTCAGGACAGCTGCTACACAAATACTGAAAGTCTTAGCATCTATAATTAAACCATTACACTTTTATAAGAGCAGAAAGAAGAGTAAAAGCACTGCATTCATAACATACACAAAGTCTCGAATATGAGTTGGTGCTTTAGATAGCTTTCATTAGTCTTGAATGATGCACATGTTGCATGTTCAGAACCAATGCTGTAGTGAACTCTCAAGACATGGTATGGGTGAGCCCGATCAGAAGCAACTCAGCTTCATCACCCTTTTGATGTTGAATTAATGTTTGGTCATTGAGCATCCAGTTCCCTTTTGCATTATCATTTTCCCCACCCTCACACTCAGTTCTGACTCACAGACTGAGATCTAGACCATTACGCTTCATCTTATTCTACTTTTTCTCAATAGCCACCCTTTTTGTTTTTTAACCCATTGGCAATCAACCTGGGGCTAAACGGATGAGATGGTTCCGTGGAATGAGTTTTTTAATGTCATCAGCTGAAGATATTTATGGTTCTAAAGCTGTGCCCTTCCCCTTCTCAGTTTATTGGTGGAAGGAAGAGAAGTCATTGCTGTTCTACAAAAAGTTACCATTTTCTGGTATCTTAGAGTGAGATTAAGAACACTGAGACCAAGTATGCATGTCTATAGTGTGTGTTTGTGTGTGTATGTCTGAGACATACGTGTATGTGCATATCTGAGAGGCATGTGTGTGTGTGTATGTGTGTGCATATCTGAGAGGTATGTGTGTATGCATATGTGTCTGAGGGTGTGTGTGTATATTTGAAAGGTGTGTGTGTATGCATGTGTGAGTATGCACATACACAAGTGTGTGTGTGTGTGTGTGTGTGTGTGTGTGTGTGTGTGTGCATGTCTGAGAGACGTGCATGTGTATGATGTAGGAACAATAAGAGTTTTGGACCTCTAATTTCAAAGTGATTAAAAAACATATTTGTATTGTGCAGAGAACAAAAGCCACTTCTCAGGTCATTTTGATTCATTCCTGGGAATGACTTTTGTTCAGTGAAATATTTGGCAGTATTTTTATGTAAACAGAGTATGTAATTAAAACTGCTAAAATGTGTGTGATTTATAGATCCAAAAAACACATATAGATTGTCCTGGTAGAAATGTGAACTTCCACACTGAGTGAATTTACATGCTGCTAGCCCATAAAGGGAAGGGACTATTCTTAGTTCCATCATCTCTCCAGATCATAACCTTACAGACCATTTCATTTCTCAGCAAATTTAAGTAGCAATTGGACACAATGAAGCTTTTTCAATGCCCATCAAATGCTATCCCTGACCAAGCTGCTTCTTCCCATGTCATTCATATTATACAGAAAGAAGATTTTTGTGAAAAGGACTCATCAAGGTTGAAATTGAGAAAAAGGATCCCATCATAGTTCTGAACCCAATCTATGGGATAAGGCTTCCTGAGCAGGTGTATAGTTTTCCTATTCTGGAATTTCTTATTATTTAGTCTGAGAAAATGGTGTTTATAAGATAGTTAACACCTAATTTTTAATTTATATAAATAAAATTAGAACCAAATCTGTAAAGACTGTTATTTAATATTACTGGCTAATCATTCAAAATAAAAAAAAATCAACAAATAATTAGTATTTGGCTAAGTTAATATAATATAGCTCTATGAAGATTATTGGTTCCAGATAAGTTTGACATATAATTTTCCATAAATATTCTGAAGAAAGCAAACTATTTATCAGCCACATGTTTAGAAATTATTCTTTTTCTAAACACTTAACTTACAAAGCACAGACTTGATTAACTCTGAGTTACCATTACATCACATGAAGTAAATACAAAGACAAAGATCTAACACAACAAATGTCTGTATTGAATATTTTGTGTTCTTCCAAGATAAACTTATTTGAAGAGATGTGGTGTTCATTACTTTTTTAATGCAGGAAAGATGTATTTGGGCTCACATCTTGAGGGGCCACATAGTCTCCCTTCCAGCTATGGGATAGGAAGTTGCTCACTTCTGAATGTATCAGGAACCAGACACAAGGCCAGAAATAGTGAGGCTGTAGATATCAAAGCTGACCCATCAATGACCCATTTCCTCTAGTTAGGCCCCACTCCCAATGGTTCCCCAGTCTTCCTGAATAATGCCAGTCTGGGAGATCACCAGCCTGTGGAACACATGTCACAGTCCAACCAGAACAACATGCTGGATTTGAACATGAAGTTCCCATACTGGCTAACAGAAAACACAACTTCTTTATATACATGTCTGTTATTGTAAGTCCATTTCATTAACTTAAAATTCATAGTTACAGTGAAAAGCATGATCTTCTAAAATAGCTAATGTCCTGTTTGATATTTATTAACTTCTTGTAAAAATAAACACTAGTGAGTCATAAAGAAGTAACTATAGTTATTAACCACTGGCATTGATGGTATTATACTTGATTTATTTTAGATTCCATGATACATCTTCCTCATTTTTCTAAAACCAAAAGAAAAACAAAAAAGTAAGACACAAACCATGCATGCTATGGAATGAAGTGTGTATACCCCAAACTCACAGGTTGGAGTCTTAACTGAAAATGTGTAGCTATCAGTAGGTGGGGTTTGGGGAGGTGAGTGAGTTATGAGTTTATAAAAATCTTAGAAAAAGGATCCCTGAGAGGCTTGTTTTCACTCTGTTTGAGGCTAAAGCAAGAAGGAGGTATACTATGATGAGCACAAAGGGTCCTCAGCACAAACACCGACTGTGCTGTAACATGATCGCTAACATCCAACCACAAGAGCTGTGGGAAATGAGTTGCTATCTGGTACTATGGGCAAGACAAGCCATGTAGCTTAGTTCTAAGGGATACAATTTACTTTCTGAGAATCAGATTGTTGATTAATAAAACTTTCAATTTTTACATTAATGAATTATAAAACAGAATCTATACTTGTATATACTCAGGAAATATTTATAGAGATTATAACTAGATCATTAGACATTAAAAAGTTAATCATCTCCACAGCCTGAGTTTATAACCTTGTTAGGGTATACTATGGCCATAAATAGCCATAACAGAGTACTATGCAGATATTTGCCTAATTTTTAGCCCTATAAATACATGTAAGCCTTGCTCAGAAGCATTTTCCTGCATATGTGAAGGCTAGACATAAACCACAACACTGACTGGAGTCTTTTCTCAGAACCCACTTGTATGTTATTTACACTGAACTGTCCTCACTTCTGATTGAAAATATAATTTTTCAATATCACACCATGATCCCAAGGTTTGATGCACTTCTCATTATTCTTTTTCTGGCTCAGTGATTTTGGGTATACTCCTGGTTTGTATTATTAAATTTGCTTCTATCCCAAACTCCATTAAACATCCCTTCTATTATTGCAGTGAACATTTAAGTGTGACAAATCAGAAAAGCAGAAGAATGTTCATGTAAAGGGTTATGAAAACACAAAAGCAAGGAAAGCTATAAAAAGATATCAAAAGAAATTTCCTAAAAAGGATAGCACAGTGTTCTTTCATTGTTTGTTTGAAATACAATGTACTTATTTAGTACATATTGTTGATGGATTGACTCAGAACTTTTAGCCATTATAACCTGGGTCTAATTGAGGTTTGCAGCATAGGTGTTTCCATATGAGTTACCACCTCCTGCTTCATGCACTTAGTACACTACGTAGTACTTTAGTTTCAGACTCCACACAAGCACACCCAGAAAGGCATTAAGTATGATGAGAAAAGAATATCTTATAATATGAAAGCTGAAATAAGAAGGTAGAAAATTTCTTTGCTCTCCTTGACGTGGGAATGTTGGCATCTGAGACTCAGATTTCTTGCTAATCTACGTGTCTGGGAATGACCACAAGAATACCTTGAGTGTTGATTTTTAGCATAACAAATTAAGTTTTGTGAGTAAGCAAATTTGCAAACACAAAACTTATGAATTAAATAATGAAGAATGATTGTATTGATTCTGAGCCCATGAGTCTGACTGGGCTCACATGGCTGGCGGAGAATGGAGACAATGATAACACCAAATGTATGACTATGGGAAAGCATGTGGCCAGAGTTCCTGGCCTTCACTTTATGGAGAAACTGGGAATCCGAATGGCAAATGAGTCAGAAATGGGATCCTAAAGACACTAAATTCCTCTGTTTTATACTTAGACTGAGTTTTTCAAAGATTTTATGTGGATACAGGATCATTTTCCAAGCTATAAAAGCCTATAAAACTCCAACATCATGGCATGTAAAGGACAAAGTGCTGTATTAACAGAAAATATGGAGGTTGTGTACCAGTCAAGGTCACCAGGAAAACAGATGGTATTGAAAGGGAAAAAATCAGTACCCCACCCCAAATGTATTTGCTGACCAGCAGTTTTAGAACTGACCAGAAGTTGAACTCATGGGAACATAAAGCTGAAACAATAAATCTATATATCCTGGACTTGATAAAACAGGAAATGGGGAGTAATGGACTCAACTGACCAGAAGTTTAGCTTATGGAAAAATAGGACTGGAACAATAAATCCGAATGTATATATCCTGGATTCAGCAAAAGCAGGACATAGGGAGTGAAAAAAATTATGTCTCTGTAGATACCCTGAATCCTGTTAGCCATCAGTAACTTCATGCTTATAGTTCAGCCAGTAACTTCAAAGAACTACCTCATCGCAGCCCCCTTGTCTAATCCCAAGGTATGTAACTCTCTGGATGTAAAACGTTCCTAGATAAACACCTTCAAGTTAGTGCTCGGGGCCATCCTCCTCCACCTGCTATGTTGAATGTTTTGAATACAGACCAAGCCTGGAGCTTGCTTTGTTATTAAAAAAAACCTCTATGTGCTTGCATTGGATATCGACTCTTTGGTGGTCTTGCTTGGGGGTCTTGTGACCTGGGCACAACAGTATAAATACCATTGTTGGTATTTATAACATAGACAACATGGCATGGGGATTTGATACACATGGGATAACAATATGAAGGCACCTGGAGCCATCTGGAAATAAAGACTATTTCTGAAACAAACAGCCAGGGGAGAACAAGAAGATGAGCTGCTCTGTACTGACCTAGTGCAGCAAAGGGAATCTGAGAACAGATGGAAACCATCCTGCAGGATCTGCAACTGTGAAATAGATAAGACATTTGTCAGAGAGCTGCCCACACCAAGACACCCTGCCCACGCTTCCCATAGGCTGAACATTGCCAGAGAATGGCTGCCTTTAGAGCCTCCTGAATCTTAGCTATGTGCTTGCAGTGGAGCAGGCTGTGGAAGCCAGCAGAGCAATAAAGAGAGAAGTGGTTCAGGTACCTAGTAGTAGGGTCGAACTGAAGCCATACACATCCACCTTATTCAATCTGAATTCCATAGAAAGCTTTTATGTTAAGAAATGCAGAATTGTCAACATATTTTAGTATGTGGAATAAGACCCATATGGAAGTAATACAATCCATATGTCTCAGGCTAAAGTACTGTATTAGAATATTAAATGAGATCAAGAATGTATTGTGTGATGCACATGTGCGTGTGTGTGTGTGTGTGTGTGTGTATGTGTGTGTGTGTGTGTGTGTGTGTGTGCCTGTATGCACATGCATTCCCAGAGTTAGAAATCTGAGTCATAGCTATTTTGATAAAGGTTTACCAGGTACAAGTTGTTCTTAAATTTAAAAAGACAAAGAGACAATTGAATACATTCAGTCAAAAGAGAACAGGTCTTTATCCTATAATTTATCTACACTTTTCTGAAGTACTAAAAGCCATGGTCTCAAAATATCATTGGATCAAGATGAGAATATTTTGTCATTTTATAGAGCATTTCTTAATTATAAATGTATCAAGTGTCTTTTGTTTGCTGAAGGCTTCTGAGACTTTGCGATCTGTCACATGTCAAAGCAGTTTTCTTAAAATAGTATATTCATCATGTCTAAATAATATATATTTATTTTTCTACCTAAAAATCCTCCCAAATGTCTTTAAACTAACAATAGAAAATTAATTCCAAAAAGTGGTTAGTATTTTTCACTTCAGTAAAACTAGAAAAAGTTTTGTACAGAGTAATTCTGAGAACACAATCTATTTAAACTGGATTTTTAAATTTTTTTGAAGTATATTTTGCATTTGGGAATTTTTAAAATAAAGACCAAAAGTGGTGTAAATCTGCTTCATGCTTCAAAAGGATGGATTTTTTTTTTGGGGGGGGGGGTGTTCCTATTTGTGTCTGGACTTCACAACTACCTTCTGAAATGTTTTCGACATAAACTACATTTTTAGAAATAAAATTCTAAGTTTTTGGTTGATTGATTTATTAGCCCAATAGAGTATCAAACCCAACAATACACTCCCAGTGTTTTAGGATTTACAAGTCCTTAATTTTTTTCTTTATTATTATGTGTTTTAAATTTTATACATCAGCCATGGGTTCCCCTGTCCTCCCCCCTCCCGCCCTCACCCCCACCTTCCCCCCATCCCCTCCCCTCCATTCCCATGTCCTCCAGGATCAAGGCACCCCTGGGGATTCATTTAAACCTGGTAGATTCAGTACAGGCAGGTCCTGTCACCTCCTTCCAGACTGAGCAAAGTGTCCCTGTGTAAGCCCAAGGTTTCAAACAGCCAGCTGGAGAGGTGGCTCAGCCGTTAAAGGCTAGGCTCACAACCAAAAATACAAGTCCTTAATTTTAAACTCTGAGGATAAAATATTTCAATAATCTGAATATTTGAAAAGTCAGTACGTATTTTCTTATCTATGAACACATTTCTTTTTCCTAGTCAACAACCTTATGAATATTAAATTGAAGGATTCTGAAGGATAATTTCCAGTGTAGGGTCTTTAGGGAAAGAGTCAGTAGAGCGTTCTCAGGCAGATGGTCTTGGCTTCGCACTTGCATTTTATCCTCTGTGGGGCAAGGCGGGCTTATTGCAAACTAGACAATGAAAATGGTATCAGTTAAGAACCACATTTCAGTTGGACAGTTAAATTACACTTTGTATCCACATCTTTTTTCTGATTAAATTTTGCAAAACATGGAACAAAACAAGGAAATAAATTAGATGGAAAAATAAAATGAACGGAGTTTGCTCTCCTGCTTTTTCTATAGCCTTATAGCAGGCAGGGCTGAACACTCCTTCTTTCTCTGAACCATCAGGATCTGCAGACTAAGTAGGTGCAAGGCATTTATCCAAGGGTTGCCACCTCGGGTTCATATCTTCCAGGGCATCCTGGGAAATCATATCCATGCAGCATGGTCAAATCTCACCATGATTTCTTCATACATTTTGTGGATTGGCAATAATTAGAAAGTTTAGTAAGGTATTTTATTGCTTATTAAATGCTTCACATGCACATTTTAAATTCTAAATTTGAAACAGTGCAGTTATTCTTTTTAAATTAACCATCAAGCCACCTTTTTGCCTCATTTTAGGACTTCAATGAATACAATAATTTAATTTATTTGAATTCCTCTACCAGAAAAGTTAAATTTCACATTCAGGCTGAAATATTTTATTACAAAATAAAAGGACCACACACTTCAAAATGTAAAGATTAGGAGAAAGTAGATAATTTGCATATGGTACTAAATCTTGTCTAAAACTGTATGATAATTAATTAGTTGCTACCAGCTGAAGATCAATGAGAAGCTGTTTTCCTTGAAATATATATCCATCTTTATTTAAAGCACTGCCCTCAGTATGTAATTTCATCACATAATTTGAGCCTGGTTTCCTTCTGTGCACCAACTACTTACTGAAAAACCTGCACATTAAGCCCAAATAGTAATTCCTCTCAATCAGTTACACGCCAACCAACTGACCTGGAGTTCAGTTTTATAAGATAATGGATTAATATTATTCTTACTAATCTTAAAGTCAATCTTCCTTCTAGCTAACTCTGGAATTTTATGTGTTGTGTGTATTTTTCTTGCCTGTAGTACTTTAATTGGTTCCTGTCTGAAAACGGTATGTTGTAGACTTCTGAAAGGCATTGATAGCTCTCATGTTAAAATTCAATGAGAGATTCAACAACATTCTGGATTATTATTATTATAGGCAGCCAAAACCTGCAACTAATACTTCTGTTTCTTTTTTTAATTGCCATCGAATTTTAATATTCATTATCATTTGCTTCTTTTTGGTCTTACAGTGGAGTCTTGTTAGGAATGGATGTCTGGGGATATGTTCCTCACCTACACTGAGGAATGCATGGAGTACACCTGCATGAGCATTAGTATGGGATTCTGATGGATTTTGAGGTCCCTTGGTAGCCTGATACAGGAACTTCACATCCTGGGATGTATTTGTTTAATTGGCCCTTGCATTTCTGTATGCATTAATAAATCAATCTCAGTGTTAAAAATTCTGTTACAAGGCAGGGCACGGTAGTATATACCTTTAATCCTAGCACTCAAGATGCAGAGGCAGGTGGATCTCTGAGTTTGAAGCCAACCTGGCTTACATAGTGAGTTCCAGGACAACCAAAGCTATAGAGAGAGACCCTGACTCAAATAACAATGGACCACATTCATTTATTATTCAGAAATCACATTTGTGCTACTGTGTGCTTGATTGTGGAGACCAGTAGGAAAACTGCAGAGGTGAGTTCTCTCTTTCTAGTATGTGTGTTCTGAGACTGAATTCAGACCATCGGGCTCCACAGAGTGTGCTTTCACCCACTCAAAATCATCTCAGACTCCAATTAAAAAGTTCAAAGTTAGTATTTCAAATGACTGTGAAGGAGAAATAACAGCTCCCCAGATGTCCTTCTTATATACTATGAGTACGTTAACTTATCTTGGCAAAAGAGTCTCTGCAGATATAGTTAAGGTTAAGAGTTATGAACTATGGAGATCAACTGGACCAGAGTCCTTTAAGTGAAAGATTACTATTTCAGCAGTTCTCATAGAGACGTGTGAGCGTGATAAGGAAGTCGTGTCTCATCACAGATTCTGAAATGTAACTGATTATGCAAGTCCAGAGACAGACAGGTAGACAAGGCAGAGAAAGTGAGACTGACTTTCTTTGCCAACACCATGGCTTTACCCCAATGACATAGGAGTTAAACTTCTCACACACAGAAATGCATTTGTTATTACTTCCAAAAGCAGCAAAATTTTTAAGTGTTAAGGCCACATCTTATCATTAAAGAAAAAAGGTCAAATAATTTTTTAAAGCAATCATTTTTTTCTGAAACATAAGGTTCCTCATGGTATTTAATTCATTAATGCCACCCTGATTTCCCTTCATTATTACTCAAATATACCTTGTATCATTATATATCATTAAGATATTTGATATTTTTATATGAGATTGTTATTGTGAAGGAAGGTGGGAAGTTATGGTTACAGCTTTTAATGGCAGGGAGCTGAGCTGCAACCAATAGTTATATACTATTTCAGGAGGCATAGCTTTTCTATTGTTCACAGCTACAGTGAGATCCATGAATGATAAAGCTGGCTGTTTTAGCCACCATTGAGCTGTCCCTTCCCACCCCTACTGTAATGGTTTGCTGTGAAGTAACTCCCATCTCATTTGTTTGAATGCTTGGTAGCACTGTTTTTGCAAAGTTCTGAATTCTTGGGCTGCACAAATGGCTCAGTGGTTAAGGGAACTGACTCTTCCAGAGGACTCAGGTTTGATCCCCAGCACCCACATGGTGGCTCACAACCATCTGCAACTCCAGTTCTAGAGATTCAAACACCCTCTTCTGGCCTCTGCAGGCATTGTACACATTGTGCACAAACATGCATGCAGATAAAACATCCACATATGTATTAATAAATATATATTATCATTATATTTAATAAATATAATATGTATAAAACATATTTTTAAATAGATCCTTTAGATGTGGAACCACTCTGGAAAAGGTGTGTCACTGTTGGGTATCGGCCATAATGTTTACAGCCCCTGGTCTGCTTCTTGTCTCTTCTCTTGGTCATATTCCAGTGAATACAAGTACCTACTACATACTCCCACTGCCATAGAGCCACCCACTGTCATGCCTTTCCTGCCAGGATGAATTGTAACCTGTCAAACCACAAACCAAAGCAAACTTCCACTCTTAAACTAAAATTTCCAAATGTTTATTCAAGGCACCAAGCAAAGTAACCCATACACCTACTCTAACACAGCACATTGAATTTGAAGTTATTCATGGTGGGGAAATGAAAACAAATGAGAGACATGCATTTTTTTCCCAGAGGGAAAAAAAATGAGTTCATTCATATTCAAGTAATAAACTTGATCAATGGTTTATGTATAAATACAACCTAAATTGTATCCATATCATTTAGGGTGTGGTTGTTCATGGTATTCACTATTGCACAGTCTGGAAAAATCCTGAGAATAGTATCATATAGAAAATATTGGCAAAAGTTCTTTAATAAAATTTGTGTAGGAGGTTTTATGTTAAAATCTATAATTGTGAGATTATGAATCATGGATTAACCTACTATCAGTCATCTGCCAATGATCTCAAGAGTAGGGAGGGCTCTTTGAGTATTCCAAGTGGTAAGCTATTCAAAGCTCGATGAAAGTATGAAAGACACAGAAGTCACTTATAGACCAAGAAAGTTGTCACCTAAAAATAATGCATGATGTAGATGATAAAACAGTCAAGGGAGGGAATGAAAGTCTGTGCCTAAAAACCAACATTTTGCAAATTAAGGAGGTGTAGCAATTTATATCATGACTGAAGTGCAAAGGGTTTTGTTATGGGGACAAGATCCCTGTGCTGGCAAACAGAGGTGCCCTTGCAAAGGTCAGAATCCCAGCCGTCATTAGTTCCCCAAGAGTAGGGCAGAATAATCGATTGAGCCAGTAAAACCTTTACTATCCTCCAATATGTGAATGTAATGAACCTAAAGCAAAATGAGTTCTATTAATATCCAAATATATTAAATACACAATTTTGTCAGAATCACAGGGGTATAGTAATGCATTTGTTGTAACTGCTACAATATTAGATGTTAACAACTAAAGGAAGATACCTAGCTGATCAGCTGCAGTATTGCCATTCTGATGGTATCCTTATTTTTAACCCTCCAGAACAGATTGACTCTCGATCTAGCAGTGACTCATCTCTCTCTAGTTCTGCATGAGTGGGGTGCGGGTTGGGGCTGGGTGGGTAGGCAATGCAAGGCTCTAATCAAACTGACAAATCTGGGTGAATACAATGGCTAATACATCCAAAGTGCACTGGTTGAGATTTGCACAAAATCTGCAAAAGCAGAGAGATTAGCAGCAGAAGAGTTGCACCTGCAGATCTCACATAGAGAAGTCAACAGTAGTAAGGGATGTTTGGATTTTGGATACATCTTACAGTAGAGGCAATAGGATTTCCAAACAATTCAATGTAATCGGGAGAGAGAGAGAGAGAGAGAGAGAGAGAGAGAGAGAGAGAGAGAGAGAGAGAGAAGGAGAGAGAGAGAGGGGGGAAGGATGAGAATCAAAATAGATCTTTATCTTTGGATATGTTTAGATATGTTTGGGCAGAAAGTCTGAGCTGAAAGTATGCATTTGAGAATTACTGTAAAATATTAAATCCTTCAGATTGAGGTAACTACCAAAATAGCATTGACAGAAAAGAGAAAAGCCCTGAGCCTTGATGTCCTCCAAAGTAAAGAGGCAGACTGAAGCAAAAGCTTAAGAGAATGAGTACAGAAAACCAGTGGAATGAGAAGACCATAATACATTTCTTCGAGGTCATTGAGATTGTTTCTTTTCTTCCCATTTTCACATTCTCTCCCTTCCATCCCATAATCCCCACAGCAGCAAGATAAGAATGAATTTCTTTGCAAGTTTTCTCATGAAACACTTCCTGTTTAATACTTTAATGACTTCTTTTTACACTCAGTCTTAGGGTTTTTTTTAAGCATTCAATATGTGCAGACTGTATTCATAGTCGGCAGACTAGCCTAAACAGTTTCCGTTGGCTCTGCTGATCTGATTGTCCACACTTCTGACCCTGAATGACCTACTAAATCTGCTTCCTGCTTTCCTGTTTGGCACATTCCATTACTCACTTCCCATTGGGATTTCCATCTGCTGGACACAGCACTGAAACTAACAGTGTGTTTTAGTGCAGTTCAACAACAACAACAAAGTGGGGGTGCCTATACCTGGTACCTCACAAGACCCCTCTTCAAAATACGCCCTATAAACCTCTTATATTTCAGTTCTTCAAATTGGTTACGTATTCATTGATTATTTAGTCAAGAAAGGAAGGATAATTTTCCAAGTCAAGTTCCTGGTAGTTTGTTGAAATTAACACCTAGTGTTTAAATAATAATTTATAATCTAAAAAAAAGGGGGAGAAAACAATCCATGTTACTGTATATTTCCTTGCTTAGTATCAATTATCTGAAGCATTCTATTTTGAGATGAAAACAAACTTAATGCATGAGTGATTTATTTTGTGAATTTACGTTTTCTGCTTTACTACTCATACTTTTTATGTCTTACTTTTTGTGCTTTGAAAAATAGCAAAACAACTTTAAATTGAATTCTGGATCTAAAACTCAGAGCGAATTCCAAAATAATTTTTTTTTTCTGGACCTGAGGATTGAACCCATGGCCTTACGCTCTACCACTTAGCTAAATCCCCAAACCCCCAAAAGAAAATCTTAATAGGAAGCACACATCTAACTCTTTAACATAAGATTCCTTTGTTTGAGTTGTTTGTGATTACAAATAGTAATACGACCAGAAATGTCCTTTTAAACAAAGGAAAATATGATCCTTGCAATGAGAGAGCCACTAAAAAATGATATAGGACTGGGCAGCTAGCAGCCACTTAAAAACTCGGACACTCTGTGCACTGCTTTAGCAGCAGAGGTCTACATTTTATAGCCTTTTCATTTTATTCCCTTAATTTCTCTTTCACTTGCATCTTGATATTACCTTATGCATTGCACAGCTATTATTTTTTTCCTTCTAAAAATAATTTCATGTATTCAAGAAAGTTGGGGAGGCAAACTTGGCACTTGACAAGTTTACTCAGCATTCCATATCATTTCCACTGCCATTGTCTTCTTAGGCAGTTATTGAAAACTGCAATTCCAATTGCTTTACATCTTTTTTATGTGTCTACTTGATGTCATGCATCATTAACTCCACGGAAGTGCCTTCATTCTGAGAGGACAAACAGCCAGTGTTGCATCAATACACACATTACCATTTTGTTTTAGAGCCCTCTCTTGGAAATGAAGTAGACTAATCTGTCTAAATTAAGAAAAGGCATATCAGATTCTTTGTGCTCCTAGTCACCTCATAAACAATCAGATACTCTCTTATCTCACTTTGAAAAGCTTGAGAAAGAAGAAGGAAGGGCATGGTCTCTTCTGTGCTCTGACTCTTCCAGGTTTATCTACAGCTACAGAGCTTGATGGCCTGTGATAGTCCTGGCACATTAGCTGTTCCAATAGGAATGCCTCATGTTTACTAATCCAGTTAGAGACTAAATTTAGCTTGGCTCCGGTTGGCTGAAAGGTAGACTCTTTCCTTCAGTGATATAATTGCTTTAGCAGATGTTCTTTTCTTTTAGTGGATACTGCTTGTGCAGAATTTGTCTTCATATTTTAATAGGACAGTAAAAATCTTTTACATCAGTGACTATGAAGACTGGAAAATCTGTAAGTAGAGAAAATTGAATCCATTAGTTACTTGCACTGTTGTAGACTATAATGTTTAATTCAGTTCTATATTAAAAGTCATCCCATTGTTCTATATGGCTCTTCAAGCAAGTGCTTCTTTTAAATACTTATTACATCTATTTATGGGAGGGCACACATGATATAGTGGAGGCCAAAGACAGCTGTTTGGAATTGGTTCTTCTCCCTTCTGCCATGTAGATCCTAGGATTGAACTTAGGTTGTAGGGCTTGGTAGCAAACATCATTACTGACTGAGCCATCTTGTCAACCCCAAATGCTTTGTTGAATAGATCTTACACTTTGCACCAGTCTCTGAAAAATGCCAAACTGGACTTGCTGGCCCTGAAGTCAGCTGCTTTGGATGTATGAGCACATGATACATGTATATGATTACTTTATACTTAGATCTCAGGGTTTCCTTTGGCCTGTGTATTTTAATTCAAAAATTTCCATAATTTATTTCTTTATATTTATTGATTAATATGCTAGGCTCATGTTATTCAGAGTAATACATTATAAATCAAACTTTCCTTAAGAACCTTCAATACAAAATGGCAAATCTATTGCACTTACTTCATCTAAGAATTTGCTTCCCCACATCCATTCTCCACTAGTGTGGCTAATTTTCCTTTGAATTACAACTGTTTTTCTAAATAAAAACTTTCATTGCTATTCCCAGGTTAATGTATCTTAGGAAGTATCTTCTCAATTCTTATCTTGATAGGTAAAAGCTGTTATACCCAGATCTTGGGGACCCCCAAAAGACTACCACAGAGACCAAATCCCACATGTAAAAGCAAAGAGCCTTTATTTTCAAGCTCTGGGACTTGGTCTATGGTGAGAGCAGAGAACTCCAAGCTCAAGTGGGGTGTTTTGTTTTATTTTTGTTTTTGTTTTTGTTTTTATCATAGCAGAGGTTGGGGTGAGGGAATTTCCAGCATTCAGGACTCTATTGGCTGACGTAGGAATATTTTGGTAAGAAGGGGAAATAGGTGTGTACTAGGCTCAAGGACATCTGGCCATCTTATTTAATGGTTGTGGTGATATTGTGTTCTCCAATATATTGTGAACACTAATAAACTTATCTGGGGTCAGAGAACAGAACAGACACTAGATATAGAGGCCAGAAAATGGTGGCACACACATCTTTAATCCTAGCATTCCAAAGGCAGAGATCCGTCTGAATCTTAGAATTCAAAGCCATACTGGAAATAGCCAGGCATGATGTCACATGCCTTTAATCCCAGGAAGTGATGGCAGGAAGCAGAAAGGTATAATGCATGAGGACTAGGAACTAGAACCTGGTTAAGCCTTTAGGCTTTTAGTAGCAGTTCAGCTGAGATCCATTCTGATGAGGATACAGAGGCTTCCAGTTTGAGGAAACGAGATCAGCTGAGAAATTAGTAAGGTGAAGTCAGCTGTGGCCTGTTCTGTTTCTCTACTCTTCAGCGTTCACCCCAATACTTGGCACCGGGTTTGTTTTTATTAATAAAACCCTTTGCAGATTAGTGCTACAAAGGGTTGGAATGTTTGGGATGCTAGGTATTTCCCTATCCCTGGGTGGATCTCTGGGTGGTATCCTGGATGTGAGTGTTGCCTGCCAGTAAGCCTGTCACAGAAGCTGTGTCTAGGCCCCTAAACCTGCCATGGTAGCTGTGTGGTCAAGCTGTTTTGGGGCCCCTCCACAAAAAATTTCACTGTCTCCAACAGGATTTTTTTTTTAACCTCGGAGTCAAGGAATGCATGTATATGCCTGCTCTTCAGGAATCTTTAATTTTTCTTTTCCTGTACCTAATGGTCTCCTGATTTTTTCTTAGACGTTTTACTGGGTCATTATCATCTCCCCTCTCAAAAAAGCTTCGCAGTTTGGCTAGCTAAAGTATATCCTTGTATTTTTCTTATACTTCTGTTTAAGAGTCATTACTCTCTTCTTGTTTGTTCCATTTTGGACTGGTCATGTTTTAGCCTTTTCAGTAGCTACCATCCAAAGACGAACTTTGAGCATGAAAGAGTATTTTCACGCCAACTCTCACTTTATAGGCCATACTGTGAAACATATATCGATAAAGGTCCATTCTGAGTCATCATTCGTCTGCTGTTTGCTCTATTTTCTCATCATACTTGATGATTTTTGTTTGCTAAGGTTTTTGTTGCTGTTGGCACAGTCTCTTGTAGTGCAGGTTGGCCTTGAACTTGCATTGTAGCTGATAGCTGAGGTAACCTTGAGTTCCTGATCTTCCCGCCTCCCCTTATGGACTGCAGAAATTACAGGGTTCTGCTCTACTTGACATATTTTCATGATAGAATTCTATGTTGAAAGTAATTACATTTTTAAACAATTATGCTGTTCTAGGTTTCAGTTACACTGGTGAGACATCCCTGGATATTTAAAATGTTGGTCTCATTATGTCAGTTTCTCCCACCCATCATTTTTTGGTATCAGATAGCTCATTTCATATAGTATCACAACACTGAGGTGTACAAAGTAGTTTTGGTTTTTCACTTTGGCACTGGTCCATTGTTATGCCCAGATCGCAAAAGACCACCAGGGAGACCAAAAACTGCATGTAAAAGCAAAGAACCTTTGCTTCAAGCTCCTAAGCTTGGTCCCTCTGTCTGTCCAACACAACTGTGAGAGAAGAAAGCCCTGAGCTCAGGTGGGGCAGAATTTTTATCATAGCAGAGGTTGGGGTGAGGGGATTTCCAGGGTCCAGGACCATGATTGGCTGACAATTGTCTAGGGGTATCCGTAAAACAAAAATAGGCCTGTGCTAGACTCAAGGGCATCTGGCCATATTATCTAATGGTTAGAATGTTTGGGATGTCAGGTACTTCCTCATCCCTGGGTGGATCCCTGGGTGGTATCAGCTTAAGGTTTTTCCTGGATCTGGGTGTTGCCTGCCAGTAAGCCTGTCAAAGAAGCTGTATCTAGGCCCCTAAGCCTGTCACGGCTGCTGTGTGGTCAAGCTGTTTGGGGGCCCTCCATAGCATCATGCTGTTTCTTCTCACTTTCATTAGCTTTTCTTTTGGTGTCCTTTCCTGAGCATGTTGGGCATGCTGAACTGCCATTCTGATCTATCATCTTTGCCAATTTGTTTTATTCTTTTGTAATAATGATGGTATTGTTTGTTAATACTATTTCAAATTTCCAGGTTGTTTTTTACTTTACTATTTTAGTGTTATCTACTGGTTCCATTTTAATGTATTTTCTTATTTCATAGCTACATAGCTACAATTTTTTTTTCTGTAGGTAGTCTGCATTGTTACCGGTTTGTTTTGATTAATCTTTGAGCTCTACTTTATGTTCAGTTTTTTCAAAGAGTTGCTTGAAGATCTACAATTGTTCCAACAAAATTAATCCAACCTTTATGGATCACGTTACACAAGCCAAACAATTCTGTTATTAAAGAAAGTGATTGGAAGCTGGATAGTGGTGGCGCACACCTTTAATCCCTGCACTCAGGAGGCAGAGTTGAGATGTATCTTTGAGTTCAAGGACAACCTGGTCTACAGAGAGAGTTCTAGGACAGCTACGGCTGTACAGAGAAAATCTGTCTCAAAAACAAAAAAAGGAAGGAAGGAAGGAAAGAAGGAAGGAAGGAAGGAAGGAAGGAAGGAACAAAAGAAGAAAGGAAGAAAGGAAGGAAAGAGACCTCTTGGATAAAAAATTACCTATACAAGCTGATAAAACTGAAGCTTACAGTCCACGTTAAAATCTACACCAGGATGTAAACAATAGAGTGATTGCATTTGGAATGGTATTATAAAGTGCTGTTTTACTGCAAAATGTGACAGAAATTATTTACAAACAATATTTACTATTGAAGGTCTAAACTTCCTCCACTTTACAACCAGATCTGTTTCTGAGCAAAAAAGGTTTATTTCAAACAAAGGGCCATTAGTCAACAATACCCCAGACAGTGTGTGTGTGTGTGTGGGGCAGTTCCAAAAATAGGTTGACCATACAACTGCCATGACAGGCTTAGAGGTCCAGACATAGCTTCTGACAGGCAACACCTGGACCCAGGAAAAGCCATAAGCTGACCCCAGCAACGGAGGGTCTGTATCTGAGAGGAAATACCTGACATTCCAAACATTCCCCATACCGCTAGACAAATGTCAGCCAATCAGGGTCCTGAACCCTGGAAATCCCCTCACCCCAACCTCTTCTATGACAAAAACCCTGCCCTGCCTGGGCTCAGGGCTCTCTGTTCCCACTGCTGCCTCAGACAGAGAGTCCAAACTCCAAGCTTGAAAATAAAGGCTCTTTGCTTTTACATACAGGATTTGGTTTCTGTGGTCCTTTGGGGGTCTCCACTATCTGGGCATAACAGCAGGAACTAGAGAGTGATCACATATAAGGTCTGAGTCAGCTCCCAAAATATCTCAAGATGATACTTTCTGCCCAGATCATAGCCCCCAGAGAAATCACCGAAGAAGAAAGAAGAAGAAAAAGAAGAAGAAGAAGAAGAAGAAGAAGAAGAAGAAGAAGAAGAAGAAGAAGAACAAGAACAAGAACAAGAACAAGAAGAACAAGAAAAAGAAGAACAAGAACAAGAAGAACAAGAACAAGAACAAGAACAAGAACAAGAAGAACAAGAACAAGAACAAGAACAAGAACAAGAAGAACATACTGGAATGCAAGAGCAAGGCTTTAATTTGGGATATCCAAGAGCAATACAAGCCTAAGCAGGGACTTTGACCAACACATTCAATGCAGTGGAGGCTAGAGGAAGTGCCCAGCCTGAATTGTGCACAGCTTTTAAAGGCAAAAATTACAAGATTACAATAGCAAGGGATTCCCATACATGTACATTTCTGATTGGCTCGTTTCTAGGGACTTTCCAGAAATCATAGTTTAATCTCACTTCTAAGGGGGTGGTTGCCTGTCACTGTTTCTCGTTGGCTGCCCTCAGGTGAGGACATCCTGTGGTTAAACAATCACCATGGAGACCAGAATTGGGATATTCCATGGTCACGTAAGTCAGAATCACGATTAACATGTTGTTCTGTAAAAATGGAGGAGCTTTGGTCTCACAGACCAAAAAACGGACAAGTCTACAATCCCCCTGAAACATTCCCAGATTTGCCCAAGCATGTCCAAAGATGGAAAAACTAAAACCTCAGCCAATTAAAAATGTACTAATGTAACTGCTGCTTGTTTAACCAATCATGTTTGAGATGACCTAACTGTTCCTGGAATTCCCCTAGCTGTGCTTAAAAGGAGCCTGTGTGCTTTGCTCATGGCAGCCATTTTGTACAAGTAGTTGACCCTGCAAGCTGGTTGGTTCTGCAGAATAAGTGCTCTTTGTTTTTGAGTACTATTTGAGTCTGGTGTCTTCATCAACAATATTTGGACCTTTACACTATACTGGTTAATTCACAGTTAATGTATCACTTGATTACTATGTAAAAAAAAAAAAGAAAGAAACACTGTTAGTAATTACTATATTGAAAGTATTGACACATTATGTCTCAGTAATTCAGAAAATGATGGGTGTGTCTGCAAAGACTGGTTAATATGAAATAAACTGTCATATACATCTACAGCTCTAATAAGATTCTATATCCTGAAAATATACCTGGCCCTAGATTGTTGTATAACTGATACGGTTCTGGGTTATATAATATTCCCAAAGGGTTCTGGGTCAGCTCTTTAACAAGCAGTTCTACAAATAGTTTCCTTCACTTCAAATCACATTTTGCTAACAAATCATACTCAATTTTTAAAGTGCTGCTTCCAGAACTTTGGGATTTTAGAAATGGAAAATAAATGAAATTACTGATTCCTACTTAGAAGAGAAAAAAGCATGCACCCTCTGGTCTCACTTCCTGCTCTTTGAAGGATCACTATCCCTTTCTTATGGTCTGCCATTACAAACATATCCAAACCTAGTTACCTCCTCAAAGACCCACTTCCAAATGCTATTACTTTGGGCATTAAGGGTTTTGTTAGGTTTGTGTGAATAACAAAAATACATTCCATAATGTTGGTGGAAGAGGGATAAGAACAAGACCTTAATGATGAGACCTTTGAGATATCCCAAGAAGCATGGTTTATTGGGAGTCAGATATACATTGTATTTTATGGTTATTCAATAAAGAAAAAGTTCTATAATTTGTGAAATGCTATCCTAGGCTGTTCTATGGCTTCCAGAATCAAGGGCAAACATGTGAAACTGCACACATAAGAACACACACACACACACACACACACACACACACACACACACACAATTGTTTAAAGCATTTGGGCTAATTGTTCTTTTTCTTTAACTTGTGTCAATATTCCTTCATGTAATGATCCTTTTACCAAAATTAACAGCTGTTGACTATTAATAAAACAAAAACAACTTGTAAATTTTTCTTGTATTGTTTTTGTTTGTTTTTTGGGTTTTTTGTTTTTTTTTGTGTGTGTGTGTGTGTGTGTTTTAAAGCATGAGTTATCAAATAAAAAGTCCAGTGACTGGTATTGGTTACTTCTTTTCAAGTTGTTGGTCAGTGGATCTCATAGACTTCCCCAAACATCTGCATTACCTTCCAGAACTTGATGGTAAGACCTCATTGCTGAAGAACCCACATAATTAAGTTATAGAACATACAGAAACCACAATGATACTGGTCTGGAAGCTTCATCCCTATTGCCAACTTCTCAGAGTGCCAGAAGATTGTATTTATAAGAGAAGAAAATTATTCAAGAATTTTACCCAGCTGTGAAGCCTGACAACGACAATAACAACTAGCCTGACAGGATATGCTAATTGGTGCATCAGTGGCATGAATATTATGGAAGCAAAAAACTGCTTTTTAAAGGATGTGAAGCCCATTCCACAAGATGGAGCTCATGCCTGATACTACTAACTACACTGTAAACCCATGATTGTGTAGGCTGTAGGCCCCAAGGAAAAACTTACTACTATTATTCTGATAAATGGACATAACATTAAATTGACACTTAAGTGCTCATCTTTCCTAAACTTTGTACATTAGTGCATCTCTCAACTCTCAAATAATTTCCTTTTTCAGTAGATTATAATTTATACAGAGGCCAACAGCTTGTTAACATGCAGAGAAAAAGAGACTATGGCATGTGCAGCTCTAAATGGGATCTCTATATCACATTCTCTCCCTGCAAGGCTTGGGAATCATTGTGGAGGTTGGGGCAAAAAGATTTCAAGAACCAGCAGTAATGGATATCTAAAACAAAATAGTATTTACTGGATATGACAGGGCCATTGTATATACGAGCTAACAATGTCTAAATGCATGTGTGAGACCTATATAAGCTCAAGCCTGCCAAAATTCAGCATGGATGGAGAAGTTCATAAAGTCCCACCTTTAGCTAAGAACCCTTGGCAACTGATGGCTGATGGGCAACAGAGAGTCAGTTTTCTTCAGGTATGCAGCCCTGAAAGACTACCCAGGCTGTAGCGGATGGTCTTACATCCCGTGCACGCACAGGCAGCACTTAATGGACTCAGTGGATGTTAAGAAAGAAATAGCAAAAGAAGCTGAGGATAAAAGGAGGTGGGAGGGTTAGGAGTAGGAGTTGAAGAGAAGCAAGTGTGAGATGGGTTTGATCAAAACCTTTAATATGCTTACATGCAATTCTCAAAATTCGAGAAAAATAAAAAATGGATAGCTGTAAACTGACATATGGATGCTGGGAACTGAACCTGGGTCTTCCACAGAGCATCCAGGCCTGTGAACTGCAGAATATCTCCAACCTGTTGTTGTTATTATTATTATTATTATTATTATTATTATTATTATTAACAACATGTAAATCTCAAACTACTTCCCTGAGATGAACTATACTAAGTTCTAATTTCTGCTCAGGAAATATTATAATGAACAAAAGAAATATATTTCCCATTTTTAGTACTAACATTTACTCTAATTCTAAACCAATACCCACAAAAAGTTACTTTTTCTTGTAGTTAATAAAAACTTGACATACAAAAAAAAAATTGGAAGTAGAAAATTCATATTGTAAATACAATGTTTAAATTTTGCAAACAGAAGTCATTGTTTTGAAGATGGCTACATGCTGTCTGATAACCGAAGATGAGAATATGAGAAGACATTTGAAAATATGGTCCAGAAAAAAAAAGCAGATTGATGATTCACTTAAAGTTTTCAAGTGTCTGAAGTGGAGTGGAGTTCAACATGCTCTTTGGTTCAGTCAATCCACCATTACTATATACAAGATCCTGCTTCTATTTAATTATTTTCTCTAATTTTTCACTGTTATATTTTAAAGATCTACCTGTGACTGTGAATGAAATTTTAGTCTGTAATATCTGAGTGTTGAATTTTCCACCATATGTACACATGAGTGTATGTAATCACAATTTATAACACCTATTAATGAATGTTTAGGCTTAATTCCCACAAGCAGTATTCTTAGGTTATAAAAATATTGCAATAAATATGTTTGAGGTCATTTATTTGAAGACATTTATGAGTCACTGAGTGGCACATATCTCACAGGATGGAGTTATTTGGTTATAAAATACTGGAATAATTTCATGAATGCTGAAAATTTGCTCTCCTGGTGAGTTACAGCAATTTTCTGATACAGTCAAGCCTGCTAAGATCTAAGCAGCACTTCATGATTACTTATTGGTGCGTTTCCCTTGTGCTAAACATCTGTTTGGATATTTAATTAGCATTTTAATTTTACCCTTTCATACATAATTTATTGGTAGTAGTCAATTTTATTATCCCCATTGTTTCTTTGATGAATTGTAGGAACTGCAGCAGTTTGTTAAGTTTTTTAGATATCGTAATCTTATATCACCAAAATTATATCATAACATTGCAGATAAATTCTTTTTCCCATCTTCTAACTTTCTTATTAGCTTTTCACTGAACACAAACCACTAATATTAATGTAATTTTATATGGTTAAATATCACTTTATGTAGAAGTTATTTAGAAGTGTCTTTAAGGAATGTCATTGTGTAGACCCTATAGATTGTGCTCACAGAAATTAAGACACCTGTACTATCATTATAATGCAGTGATCACTTTCTTTCTTTCTTTTTTTTTTTTTTTATGAGACAGGGTTTCTCTGTGTAGCTTTGGAGCTTGTCCTGGAACTCACTCTGTAACCTAGGCTAGCTTTGAACTCACAGAGATCCGCCTCTCTCTGCCTCCTGAGTGCTGGGATTAAAGGTGTGTGCCACCACCACCCAGCTTAGCCATTTCTTTTTTAATATAATGAATGACAATCCAAAGAGATTATAACAACATTCTTAATGCAACATTGATTATTGTATGCATATTCACGTTGAAATTAAGATTACATATTAATAGATTTTGTTTATGAAAAACATTATTACTTCCAGTGTCATTGTAGTCTATGACCTTGTAAGAAATAATATAAAAAATTAGGGAAAATAGTGCATGATTAGTTAAAAACAGCATTTAATTCTAGCATTCTATTGTTTTTTATATTTTATTTATTATTATTTAAAACAATTTTTAAATTTAAAAATATTTTGATCATATTCTTTGCTTTCCCCAAGTCCTTCCAGATCCTCCCCCATTCCTAACCACCTAACTTTAAGTTCTTTTTCAAAAAAACAAAAACCTAAAACAGCAACACTCCTGAACCAAGAGAACAAAATAAAGCCACATCCAAAAGGAAATAAAACACCAAACTGTAACCAAATAAACACACACACACAGGAAAAAACACTGTGTAGTCCATTATAAGCTGATCAACTACTCCTGAACGTGAAGCCTGTCCTGGAGTTGTTTATATAAACAGTGTCACTCTACTGGAGATGATTTTCCCTCCCCCAATGACAGTTCAAGTTGTTAACCTTTACCCTAGTGTCTAAGTTCTCATTTATTCATTCATTCATCATTTAAACAATAACAAAATAAAATACAATAAGATGAAATATAAACCATCACATTGAAGTTGGACAAGACAAACCAACAGAGGAAAAAAGCCCAGTAGAAGGCACAAGAATCAGAGTCCCAGTCATTTGTTCACTCAGGAATCCCATATAAATACTAAACTGGAAGCCATAATCCATATTAACCTTTTAAATGATACCTTCATTTTCATGTCTTTATTGTCTGTGTAGATGTAGAGGCATTGCTTGTATTTATAATGGTTTGTTTTTTCTGAGATATTTATTATATGCTTAGATCTTCTACAGACTTACTTTCTTAGTTGTGTACATAAGTGTGCATGTGTGCACAGGTTAGTGCAGGTGCTTGAAGAGTCAAGAAGGGATATCAGGTGCCTTGGGTTGACAGTTATAGGCAGTTGTGAGCTGCCAATATGGATTCTGGCACCTTTACTTAGGCCCAATGCAAGAGTGAGCTCCTAACTGCTGAGCCATCTCTCCAGCTCCTGATGTTTAGATTTCAGTGATGTGGCTTTTGTCCTTTATGACTAATAGTAATGCTACATCTTGGAGAATTACATGTATAGTACCTCAGCAGCCAAGGGGGATTATAGCTGAAGTTTTTCTGTAGCTGCTCAGCTCCCACAGCCTCATGGTCCTGCAGTTGCTCAGACTCAAATGAACACACAGAGGCTTATATTAGTTAAAACTTTTCAGCCATTAGCTCAGGCCTACCACTGACTAGCTCTTACACTTAAACTCAGCCCATTTTATTAATCTGTATGTTACCATGTGCTCCATTGCTTTACCTGTGTGCCATTACATGCTGTTCCCTGGACAGTGGCCTGGCTTGCCTCCCTGAATGGCAGGCTGGATTCAGCTTTCCTCTTCCCAGAATTCTCCTTGTCTGCTTATCCTGCCTACTGGCTACTAGCTAATCAGTTATTAAACCAGTGAGCAAAAGCATTATACTGAAGCAGGGGATTGGTTCATAACTCAGATGGATATCAAAGACTAGGAATGCTCAAGTTTTCCTATAAGCTAGGAAATTATAAAACCAACATGTGTTGTTCTCCTTGTTTAAACCATCTCTGCTTATAATACCAAATGTAACATTAAATTGCTATTAAGTACATATTTTACTATATTGTTGTGAAACAATAACAAGAAAAAACTTCATTTGTTCAGAATAGACTTTTGTTTCGAAGAATATTTTTGATTCACAGTTGAATTAACATATGTGTAACTCATAGATACAACATGTATCACACAAGATTTCTCTTTTGTTAAGCTTTAATGAAGGATAATAACTGTCTATAAACATTGAAAACATGAATCACAAAACATAACATAAACATTATTGAAAGTTTTTGAAGAAAAAAGCCTTGTGACAAAGATGTAAACTTGAGATTCAGCAATATATAGATACAATTTATATAAAGTCTTATCACTGAGATAGTCACTGAGTACACTCTAAGAAAGAGATTCAAATTAAATTTGGGAGGATTTGATCTCCAAGATATGGAAAATGAAATGTAATCGCCAGATGTATCAAGAAAAAGCAGTTATTCATAAGAATGATGCTTTGTGATTGTCCTAAAGTCAAAGCAAGAATCGAAATGATGGACTAAATTTACAGAATACCGTTGAAAGATCATGAAAGTGGAAGGCTGAGAATTTACCACTAGAGTTTTCAAAATCTTGACTATCTGTAACAAAACCATTTCAGTGGTAATTCTGAGAACAAGCCTGACTTGAATGGCTCAGGAGAAAGAGGAGACAGCCAGCACAAACAACTTTTTCTATAATTTTACATGGAATTATTATTATAATACATCACACAGAGGTTGGAGTCAGAGCCAGGATGCCAGGGTTTAAATCTTGCCCCCATCACTCACCGGCTGTGGATATTAGTATGCACACTATTCATTCCAATACTTGGCTTTCTCCTCTGCTTAGAGAATAACTTTTCATACTATTATTGGGATTAAATCATTTCTGTAAGCTAGACTGTATGAAGGTCTTATGCCTGTTTCAGATTGTCTTATTCAGACTTACATTGCTATGACAAATACTGAAAGAAGAAACCTTAAAGAAGAAATGGTCAGTTTTGGTACATGATTTTAGAAGTCACAGCTGATGTTCAGCTGGAACCATTGTTTGTAGCCTCTGGTTAGGCAGGAAAGGGAGAAGCACCGCCATTACTCATGACTGGGCAGGAAGAATTTCTTTCCATCATGTATCATGATGTGGCCAGGTTTCAGAATTAGTTATGGCTCAGCAAGATCAAAGCTATGTCCCCCTCCACCCGATCAACAAAATCCTGACTTATCAAAAGAAGAGGAAACTTCTGTCTTCCTTCTAGCCTCAGTTGGGAAGTGAGTCATAATCAATTAATAAGTGAGAAAGGCAAAGAGACGAGAAGTCCAGGGATTGTGCCAGGGGTGGATTTTGCCACCTCGGTATGTCATCCATTTCCTTCAACTCCTCGGTGGCTGGGGATTTGTATTATTCATTTCCTGTTTCCTAAAAATCTCAACCTTTTGAATAATTTTTGACTCATTCTTTGTCTTAAATTTTACACTCAACACAACATCAGGTTAAGTATTCTAGATATACAGAGAAGTTAGAACTACTGGCATTTTATTTTGCGACTTGTTATAAAGCTGGTGTCTATTCAAAGTGAAATAATTTAACTTTACAGAAAATGAATAAGAAAGTAGTCTTTGTCAATAACTGGGATTACATAATGAATTTTTACAAAATATATCTTTGTTCTAGTAGTTGTAACTGGGCCCCAGAACTTAGTAAGACCCCTAGACCTTAGCACATCTGACTCATTAATAGGAGTACCATTCAGGCCATAAGACCTAGCACTCAGGCAGTACCACTTGTAGCTGAGATTTTCTCCAGTCCTGCCCAGCCCCACAGATCCCACAGCTGCTTATAAAATAATCACTCAGAAGCTCATATTAATTAAAACTGCTTGGCTATTAGCTCAGGCCTACTACTGACTAGCTCTTACACTTAAGCTCAGCCCATTTCTGTTAATCTATATGTTGCCATGTGTTCTGTGGCTTTACCTGCGTGCCGTTACATGCTGCTCCCTGGACGGCGGGATGGCGTCTACTGATTCAGCCTTCCAACATTCCCACAATCCTCCTTGTTTGCTTATCCCACCTATATTTCCTGCCTGACGACTCCCCAATCAGAATTTTATGTATTAACCAATCACAGCAACACATTCACAGCATACAAATTGATATCCACAGCAACCACCTGCTATAATTAAAAACAAAATAACTAATCCATCAAAGTCCATAATTCTGGAAAAGTCTCTAAATGGCTTTTGTGCTTAAAAACTCACTTTTGAGTTCCCACTAGCTTGGTTCAGTTGTCTCTGGAAGTTTCCTCATCATGATCTTGATGGCCCTTGCCATAGAATCCCTCTTCCTTCTCATTGACTGCACTCCTGGAGTTCAGCCTGGTGCTTGGCTGTGGAGCTCTGCATTTGCTTCCATCAGTTACTGGATGAAGGCTCTATGATGACAGTTAATAAAAAGCTCACATTTGAGAAAGACTCCATGCTACACTGGGATTCCGAACATCCAGTGTAGCTATTAGCCACCTAGTAAAGACTTTCCAGTGGCTTAAACCCATGTCCCAACAGTCTTCTTTGGTGGATTCTTCACAACACTATTTGTTCAAAGTCTAAGTTTCCATTGAATTGACTTGGCTACTTTGATGTACAATATACCTTAAATATTGCCCTTTACAGGCAATCTCTGGTTTGTTTGTGGTAGAAACAGCTTTCACAAAAAATACCCTGTAAAAATGATTCTATAAGAGCAGCTGACTCCAAATTGTTTGAAACCAGAAGTCTAAATCGGGATGTTTGTCTTATTCTTCTCGATTGTCCTGCAGGTAATATTTCTGAGCATTAATTTCACATATCTAAACTAAAAACTCTTGAAAGGATATTCAAATGAATAAAATTAGCTTCTACAATGACAAATTATGGCAATATCATGTATACAAAGTTCTAAACAAAAGATATAAAATAAAAATAATTTTATATCTTTATGTTGGGTCTATTTGGGACACTGAGAGTAATCACATCTCCAAAGTGTTTCCCCTACACTTCTCTCTCTCTCTCTCTCTCTCTCTCTCTCTCTCTCTCTCTCTCTGTGTGTGTGTGTGTGTGTGTGTGTGTGTGTGTGTTTGTGTGTATTCACAGAAATGTGATTGGAAATGTGAAACTGTCACACATATTTCATATCCTTTAGAACATGTCTGCTCCTGTTTAGACCAAGGCATTTGATGAGTGTGAGCTGTATAAGACAATGTACTGGATTCTATAGCCATTTCAGAAAGTTAGCATCATCTCTTAACTTTCTTTCTTTCTCTTGTGCTCAGTATTATTCTACATTTCTAGGAATTTTCCAGAGAAAGAAGTATTGTCAAAGGCAGACCCTACTCCGAGGCCATAGTAATACAGAGCTCTATGGAGTGTACTGAGGCCAGAGCGTCTTAGCTTGGGAGTTTCAGGTTGGAGACTAGAGCAACCTATGTTCAGCTTTTGCTATGTTTCTAGAATCATAGGCTTTAAAGCTCTCAAATGACTTGAATTGGTTTCATATAGACTGAGGATACAGGAAAGGGCAATGTACAAAGAGGAAGACATTCAGTGATGTACACAAAAAAGACAAAATGACATTTAAAGAGTTTTTGTGGTTATTTACAGGATGCATTTCAGGCTTCCCTAAAGTGTATTGACCTTTCTGCCCTTGGATAATGTGACGTATTTGAACATCTATATAATGTGTTATTCTTTTATGTAGTATTTCTACTGTGACTTCGTTCCATATGTAAGGTTGCATTCTATGAACTGTCTGTCAATGGAAGGGGCTTGAGGCATCTGTAGGTTCTGTTTATGTCTATGTACCTGAGTTACTTCATGAAGTTAGAAGTTTGAGTAGGGTGGAGGAGTCTAATTTAATAAGAAATGTCAGATTGTTAGTTCTTACCTCACTTGCATCATCTGGTCTAACCCATCTTGTTCTAGCTCCACAGTGTTATTCCTGTCTACGTGTGCTCTTTTTAATTTATTCTTTGGGTAAGAAGGAATAAACAGAAGAATTTTGAGTATTATACGTTTGCTTAGTAATGCATGCTTAGACAACTAGCCAGGTAAGGCGAGACACTGCAAGGAAGTAACGCTCCTTCAATTTATTCTGAATTTAGGAACAGAACGACCTGATGGGGGTGGGGGTGGCTATTCTTTGCTTCATTTTTTGATGATTCTCCAGTTACCAGCCATAAAATTAGGTATTTAATGTAAATCTAAACTTAAGGATTAGTTTGGATCTCCTAAGAAGAAAAATTTCCTCTCTCTTCTGTAGTTAGAGTTTTCCTGTCTGGCCCAGTCAGGACAAATCTCTCTTACCCGCCAGTCCCACAGTCGCTTAGACCCAACCAAGAAAGCACACAGAAACTTACATTGTTTAGAAACTGTATGGCTGTGGCAGGCTTTTTGTTATCTACTTTTTTTAATCTTAAATTAACCCATTTCTGTTAGTCTATACTTTGCCACATGGCTCGTGGCTTACCAGTGTCTTTACATGTTGCTTCTCATGGCGGCGGCTGGCAGTGTCTCTCCCCAGCCTTCTACTTCCCAAAATTCTCTTTTCTCTTGTCCCGCCTATACTTCCTGCCTGGCCACTGGCCAATCAGAACTTTATTTACACAGAGCGATATCCACAGCACTTCCCCTTTTCTTTTTTTTTTTTAAAGGAAGGTTTTAACTTTTACATAGTACAATTACATATAACAAAACAATTATCTAGCAAGAATTACAGTTACAATATTAAAGAAGATATCCTATCTATCTTATATTTGTGAGTCTAAGGTTTTATATCTAACTTATCTTGTATCATAACTGAGGAAATTATAGCTATCTAGTCTTCAACCATATCAAAGACCTCAGAAGGATATAATATTACCTGAGAACCAGGAGAAGGATGTAAGCATTTTTCGGGAGTCTTGCAGGGTAGACAGAGACAGCTGGCAGCCTGGACAGTCACCTAATGTTCCTTTGAAAAGTTGGCGCATTTCTCTTCAGCCCACAGGACTAGAGTCTCTCGGTCACTTCTCTCAGTGTCCTGTAGAATGTCTGGCAGTTTCCTCTGTGAAGCAGGAACCTGAAGGACCATTTTGTCAAGCAAAGCTCAGTGGTCACCTTTCTATTGGTCTTGCATGTCCAGTTGATCGAGCAGTCCAGGCAAGAACAGTTTCTTGCCCAAATGGCTATTTTTGCCAAGGTGAAGATAAACTCCATATGAAGTGTCTTCAATGCCCATCTTCGTCTCTGAAGTAAATTGGTGCTGCCAGGAGCAGACATGTCTCATTGTCCAGAAAGTCTAAATTTTAAAAGTATTTTAAATGCCATATTCTGTAGGTCTTTGAAGTATTTGAAGATTAATTATCTATCTAAAATATTTCTGTGTATACCTAGAAGACTTAACTAACATGGTTACAAGTATGATTATCATACTCTTCCCCATAAGGTCCTCTACAGAGAAGACTTTCTTTGGTGACTGACCCCATGTAGCAGTATATATAGTGAGGTATGTGTTGTGTCAATGAGTTGGTAATGAATTCTGTCTTCCTTACTACATATTTTACCCCTACAGCTTTGTAACTTATGAAAAATAGATATTTTAAATAATTGCATATTCAAATAAACAAACAATTTAAGGCTCAATCTTATTATCTGAACAAAAAGATCGCAATTCGCATTTGGCTTCCTAGCAAATGGAAGACACTGAAGGAAATAAATGGCTGATTTCAGCAAAGAATCTACACGTTTCTAATGTACTTAACTAATAAGGTCCTTTCAACATTCTGTTACAGTCATAGAAACACAGGATTGGTATTGTATTCAGAGATATTTCAGATTTGTTAAAGCCAAGGTATTATTAAGATGTAGCTTAAGGTGTTCCACTTATATGGCTTAGAAATTTTCATGTTTATATCTGTGATTGTGGGCACATGTATACTGCAACGAGTGAATGCAGGTCAGAGGAGACCCTTGGGTGCCAGTTCTGACCTTCCACCTTGCTTGAAATAGGATCTATTTTTTGTTGTTCTCCACTGACCTAGTATTGGCCAATTAACTTCAGGAAATAAGTTTCTGACATCCATCAATACTTATCTAGAAAGCATAAAAACTAAATTAATTTATTAACTTTCCTCTCTACTATACAAAACTACAAAAAGCTTTCTATATAAGAAATTTCATTAAAATGTTACAGAAATAAGAAAGTATCCCAATGACTCAATAAAGTTCCTCTAACAACTGCCATCTTGTCTGCAAGAGAATTCAGAGTCTGGTAGAAGAACGACTGCAGCTTACTTGGCTACACAAAGGCAAGGGAACTTTCCATGAATCCACCATTCTAAGAAAGATTAAGATTCACTCTTCATCTTATTCATGGAAAAAAAAAAAAAAACCTATCAACATTCACTGAAAATTTTAGCCCTAAATATGTTTGTGCATGGTATTACTGAGCAATTTACAGAAAGGCTACTAAAATATTTTTAAACAATAGCTTTGTGGTTCCACAAGAAACTCACTGATAAATCTGGTATGTAAATCTGTTTGCCTTATTCAAAGGTATTGTAGATATAACATTTACATGCATCAACAGCTAGAGGAAAACCTCATTCAGTTTTTTTCTAGCATTTCTGTTAGTTTGAAGACTCATAAATTTCACACTTAAAATGCAAAGAAGTTCATAATTCATGTGCTTCCATTCGTTTGGCTATTTGTCCCTGTGCTTTTTGCATTCTTGGTCTCAACAATTCACATTCTTACAGTCCCTCCTCTTTCTCAATAGTTGGATACCTGGAGCTCCACCTGCGGCCTGGCTGAGGATGTCTGTATCCACTTCCATCAGTTATTGGCTGAGAGTTCCAGCATGCCCCCAGCTGGATCAGGCCCTCTGGATAAGTGAGACAATTAAATAGCTTGAACTGTTTGGGAGGCATCCAGGCTGTGGGACCAGGACCTGTCCTTAGTGCATGTGCTGGCTGTTTGGAACCTTGCGCTTACACAGGGACACTTTGCTCAGCCTGGAAGGAGGGGACTGGACCTGCCTGTACTGAATCCACCAGGTTTAAATGAATCCCCAGGGGAGTCTTGGCCCTGGAGGAGATGGGAATGGAGGGGAGGGGATGGAGTGAAGGTGAGGGTGGGGCGGGAGGGGGGAGGACGGGGAACCCATGGCTGATGTGTACAATTAAAACACAAATATAATAAAATAAATAAATAAATAAAAATGCAAAGAAGTGTGTTGAGTAGGCTAAGTGGCAGAGGAGGGCACAGGAAAAATGGGAATGCTGTGTGTACATCTATATGGCAACTTCATAAAGCCATGATAAATATGGAAGATGGACATAATTCAACCAGAAACTCCTGCTTTGTAGTTTCCCATCTGGAACCTGGCTAATGATAAGGTATCCTTTAGATATGGAAAGACAAGAAAATGTTACAAGAGACGATGCTGGTATAATTGTTTATCTAGATGGAAAGAACCTTGACTCCTATGTAATCTAATCCAACTTTAAATCAAAAATTCTAAGTGGATTGCAGATATAAACAGGTTATAGAAACAAACAAAAAGTGGTTCAGGTAAAACATGGAAGCTCTTCAGGACCATAAGCAGAGGTATTTAAATTAAAGGCAAAAGTACCAGTCATCAAAGAGAAAACTATTAACTTAAATACATTGAAAATTAAGAAATTCTGTTCACCAAAAGTTGTATTAACAAAGGGAAAAGTCACCTCACACAATGTGAGGAAAACATGCAGATTATCTGTCCATAGCAGGACACTTCCCAGAAGCACAAACATCTACATATCATTAAGAAAAAGAAACCAAGTAATGATGAAATCTTTACACACTCTGTAACAGAGATTGTTTTTAGTGGATATATGAAAGGAAAATAGATAATAAGACCCATGAAAATGTCCAATATTAATCATCAAGAAAATGCAAGTTGGAATTGCCATATTTTATCAGTGGATACTCACACAATTGGCTAAGTTCAAAGATCTGACCACATTGAAGGTAACCAAGGATGTGCACAGCTCACCTTCTTCTACATAGCTTTAGAAATGTGAACTTTACCAACTGTTTAACGGTCACATATGAAGTTCAATTATACCCATACTGTGATGTAGAATCCTTCTCAGGTATATCTACGAAATCCAAGACAAATAAAAGTCTATGTCTCAAATGATTTGTACTAAATATCTTTAGAAGCTTTATTCTTAATATTCTGAAAGTGGAAATTCCATAGATAAATAAATTGTGAATATCAATAGAATTGTTAAGTAAACTGTAGTGTTTTTGTGTGATGAAATTTTTTTCTGTAATAAATAAGATTGAAGAGATTCTCATTATATATAACAACAGGACTGTGTGCTACATGAGAGAAGTCAGATGGAGTGGAATGTATATGTCTATATTTTAAGGGTCTTATGTAGAAAAACTAACTTGTAGTAATAAAAAATAAGAATGTCAGCTGACTTCAAGGGGGAAGGGTTCACACTGAAACTACTATCCATAGTTTCATGGCATATATCCGCACAGGAGCAGAACTGAGTTGTATTCATCCATGTATAGTAAAGATCAAAGAAGACATTTTTTAAGTAGAATTGGTATTTTCTATTGTTGCAGAACATACAGAACATACTTCAGTTGACCACTGTTTCTGGAAAATAGCTTATTGATTGTGGTTAGGAATGAACTTGAAACTCTGTATGTAAGAACTGCCTACTGGGGTCCTTCTTCATGGCAATAATCTGATGCCAAGGGAAAGTTACTATTTCTAAAAATCCTGTTTCTTCAGTCAAAAGTGTGTGTGCATGAGCATCATCATTATGAATGATTTCTGGCATGAGAGAAAACCTTTATCCAATCCCAGGTTATGTCTTGAATCCTTTGTGGTGGTTCAGAGAAATGATTTTTTTTTTCAGGTATGTGGGGATGGGTAGTGGTACAGTCAATGACTCACAAGCTTCTGGGGATTCTCTTTTCTCTGCCTTGCATCTTGCTATAAGGAAGCTGGGATTACAGGTGCTTGCTATTTTCTGATATTTTTCTTCTTTTTTTATTTATTATATTTGTGTTTTAATTTTACACATCAGCCATGGGTTCCCCTGTCCTCCTCCCTCCTGCCCCCGCCCCCAACTTCACCCCAGCCCCTCCCCTCCATTCCCATCTCCTCCAGGGCCAAGACTCCCCTGGGGATTCAATTCAACCTGATGGATTCAGTACAGGCAGGTCCAGTTCCCTCCTTCCAGGCTGAGCATGTGTCCCTGTGTAAGCCCAAGGTTTCAAATAGCCAGCACATGCACTAAGGATGGGTCCCGATCCCACAGCCTGGGTGCCTCCCAAACAGTTCAAGCAATTTAATTGTCTCACTTATCCAGAGGGCCTGATCCAGCTGGGGGCTCCACAGCCTTTGGTTCATAATTCATGTGCTTCCATTCATTTGGCTATTTGTCCCTGTGCTTTTTGCAATCTTGGTCTCAACAATTCACGCTCTTATTTATAGTCCCTCCTCTTTCTTGACAATTGGACACCTGGAGTTCCTCCTGGGGCCTGGCTGAGGATCTCTGCATCCACTTCCGTCAGTTATTGGATGAGAGTTCCAACACGACTGTTAGGGTGTTTGGCCATCTGATCACCAGACTAGGTCAGATCAGGCTTTCTCTCAACCATTGCCAGTAGTCTACAGAGGATGTATCATTGTGTATTTCTGGGGACCTCTTCAGCACTCTGCCTATTCCTCTTCTCATGTGGTCATCATTTATCGTGGTCTGTTATTCCTTGTTCTCCCTTTCTGTTCTTGATCCAGCTGGGATCTCCTGATCCCCTAAGCTTTCTTTCCCTCAAAATTTGCCTTTCATTACTCCCACTGTCATCCAGGTTGTTCATGTAGATCTCATCTCTGTCATTGGGCAATCCCTGCATCTTTCCTAGGGTCCCGTTTTCTAGGTAGCCTCCCTGGAGTTGTGTAGCAGTCTAGTCATCTTTGCTTTACATCTAGTATCCTCCTATGAGTGAGTACATACCATGTTCATCCTTCTGAGTCTGGGTTACCTCACTCAGGATGATTTTTTCTAGATCCATCCATTTGCCTGCAAACCTCATGATGTCATTGTTTTTCTCTGCTGAGTAGTACTCCATTGTGTATATGTACCATATTTTCTTTAGCCATTCTTCAGTTGAAGGGCATCTAGGTTGTTTTCAGGTTCTGGCTATTACAAACAATGCTGATATGAACATAGCTGAGCAAATGCCCTTGTGGTATGATTGAGCATTCCTTGGGTATATGCCCAAGAGTGCTACAGCTGGGTCTTGGGGGAGATGGATTCCCAATTTTCTAAGGAAGCACCATATTGATTTCCAAAGTGGCTGTACAAGCTTGCATTCCCACTAGCAGTGGAGGAGAGTTCCCCTTGCTCCACATCCTCTCCAGTATAAGCTGTCTTCTGTGTTTTTGATCTTAGGCACTCTGATAGGTGTAAGGTGGTTTCTCAGAGTCATTTTGATTTGCAGTTCCCGGATAATTAGGGATGTTGAGCAATTCCTTAAATGTCTTTCAGCCATTTGAACTTCCTATGTGGAGAATTCTCTGTTTAGTTCTATAGTCCAGTTCTTAATTGGACTGTTGGGCATTTTGATGTCTAATTTCTTGAGTTCTTTATATATTCTGGATATCAGCCCTCTGTCAGATGTGGGGTTGGTGAAGACCTTTTCCCATTCTGTAGGCTGTGGCTTTGTCTTGTTGACTGTGTCTTTTGCTCTACAAAAGCTTCTCAGTTTCAATAGGTCCCATTGATTGATTGCTTCTCTCAGTGTCTGTGCTACTGGTGTTATATTTAGAAAGTGATCTCCAGTGCCAATGTGTTCAAAAGTACTTCCTACTTTCTCTTCTATCAGGTTTAGAGTAGCTGGATTTATGTTGAGGTCTTTGATCCACTTGGATTTAAGTTTTGTGTATGGTGACAGATATGGATCTATTTGCAGCCTTCTACACATTGACATCCAGTTATGCCAGCACCATTTGTTGAAGATGCTTTCTTTTTTCCATTGTACATTTTGGCTTCTTTGTCAAAAATTATATGTTCATAGGTGTGTGGGTTAATGTCAGGGTCTTCAATTCGATTCCATTGGTCCACATGTCGGTTTTTATGCCAGTACCAAGCTGTTTTTATTACAGTAGCTCTATAGTAGAGCTTGAGGTCGGGGATAGTGATGCCTCCCAAGGTTGTTTTATTGTACAGGATTCTTTTGGCTATCCTGGGCTCACTCTGTACACTTTACCTGTTGAGCCATCTCCCGAGCTGAAACCATACTTCCTGAGAAAGACCTATGAACCTAAGAGTTAGCTATCTTTTTGATGGAGAGAGAATTGAAAGCTGAAATTGAAGTAATACCAAGCCTGTCTATTACTTGAGTCTAAACTACAGATATTATTCATTAGGGAAGGAAAAGGAAAACAATGTAACACATGAGCTACACATATTTTAGGGGTTGTTAAAAATGATTTTGTCTATAAAACTTAAGATTGAATCACACATTAAATTGTAAATGATGCTAAGTCATCTAAGATATGCATCTGGTCTACTTTTCTAGGCTAACTTAAGTTTTATTTCTTAAATTTTTATTAAAGAGGTAGTCCAACACTGTAAACAAGCATTATAATAAGTCAAACTGGTACTTCACTTTCAATGAGTTAATAATTCTAAAGTACTCTTCTTTAAATAAACAAGCAAATAGCAAGGCTTTTCTTACTTTCCCTCCTTTTTCTTCTTTCTATAAGAAATAGAGCCAATATTTATTGTAAGTATGATAATATTCCCAATAAAATTTTGGGGAAAATTGCTATCACAATAAAAATACTTATTCAGAATTTGTATATAAAAGTCTTTCATTGAATATGTGTAACTCTTATTTTCACAATTCACAAAATTAAGTTCAGATATAGCTCAAGGTACACACACTGAAAGCATCTGTCTTTTAACCAAGAGAGGTTTTTCTCACTGTTGTTCCTGTCATTAATATAATGAAGAGCATGGAAATGCCCAGTAGGTACTAGAGTTTTTCAGTGTTGCCCATCATATGAAACTTTGGAGGAACTTCATTTTCTCCATAATAACCTTGCATTGTGTTTTATTATTTTAATTTATATTGAGATGAAATTATTAACCTGTCTTGAAAGAAACTTTATTTCTTTATTGACAAATTGTCCTGTTGTGCAGATGCTCATAGGAAGACTCGTTAGCAGTGCCACTCTTGGGCATTAGGATGATAACATGATTATAAAGCCCCAGAGGCTTTTCTAAGAAAATCTGACTCTAAATACCAGTTTATCACTCACTTATCAGCAGTTATGTGTCATTAATCTCAATATTTCAGCTTCTCAAAGACATACATCTATTGTGGGATGACTCAGCCCTAACAAGCTTGAGGGCCAGCTGGCCTAAACCTGTAATAAGATGCTTCCTGAGAGCCATCCTGGGCCTGCCTAAGGCCTTAGCAACAGCAGCTGAGAAATGATCTGAGATAACCTGGACCAATGAGAGGCAGCCATGTCCCACCAGTAGATGCATATTCATCAGACCTCCCCCAGGTTGGGGTAGAGGGTATATAAGGTTTGCCTCTTCCTGTATAAACTGAGCTTGTGTTGTTTTGGCATCCTCCCAGAGTCTGGTTGCTGTGTCTACTTGCCCCTTCCCCCAAAAGGAACAGCCCAGGACACTGCCACAATATATAATCTCTGGGGACTATGAATGTCTTCATTTCATTCTTTGGCAAAAATGATCCCTATTTTTCACATTGGATTCCCATGTTGTTCTTCTCAGAAATATCTTAATGTACAATTTATTACATTTTCAAGAACCTTCATTCCATTTCTAATTTTCAGATGCTCTGAGAAGTATAAAGTATGAGAGTGTCTTCTAGAAAAAATATAGTATTTGTTATTTTCAGTAACATTTATAGGCCCATATTAGATTAGACTAATTGGTAGCTTTTGCATGTTTCTATTTCTAGAAAGGTAAGATTAATGAGTTCACCTTTTAGTTCTATTTATGAAAATATTCTTGGAATGATTTGTGAATTTTGGGCAAATTTAAAAAGAAAAATAACATCTCTACCCTGGGTGCAACTCAGCATTACCTGACCAAGCAAAAATAACACAAATTTAGAGCACCTGAGCATTTTAATGAACTATGCAAACATTAATCTATTGTTGAGTCCAAACAGTACATCATATAACTTCCTTTCTAAGTAATACCCTTGAAAAGGCTTGACTTATGACCAGTGGAGAGCAAATTAAAAATTGGGTTCTTTTATATTTAAATTATTTTCTTTCTTTATTTTGTGGCATGTATGTATATGCACATACACAGTTCTGTATACATGCAGAAGTCAAGACAACCTTCTGGTGTGAGTTATCTCCTTCAACCATGTGAGTCCCAGGGATCGAACTCAGGTCATTAGGCTTGACAGCAAGCACTTTTACCCACTGAACTGTTGAACTGTCTCACCATCCCAGAATAGTATTCCTAATAGTATGTTTTATCAGTTTTATAACAAGATAACTTGGGATGCCCCATGTAGGCATTTCTCTTTGAGGCCCTGAAAAGAAATTGAGTTCTAAAGGAGAGAATAAGAATTTTATACTCAAGTGTCCTATACATGAAAATATCATAAAACACTGCCACGCCCATGACGGTGTCGCCTGCGTGACAAATGCCTTGGATAAGGTAGTTACGTGGGAAAGGGGGGCTCGCGGCCCTCGGGTCTATGCCCCCGGCGACCCCTCATCAATTTGCCCGAATCAAGGTGCCAGGCTACACGGAACCACGCAGATCTGCTTGCAGAGGCTGGCTGGCACTCTGCCTTCTTCTCTTTGCAGCTGTAATTATTGTTGTTTCCTTGTGTATTAATTCCAAGAAGTTAACTCTTAATGTTCCTGATGTGCCCCATAAAGAGAGTAATGATTCCTCAAAAGTGGCTTCAATACCCCCACCTATGATTCAAGCTTTTAGGCCAACAGTTCAAGAGGGTCTCTAAAGTTTGAAGGAATTCATGAATGATTTAGAGCAGAAAGAACTTATGATTCAGAAGGACAAAGACTCTAGCGAAGAGAGAATGAAAGTAAAGGTACAGGCACTCATAGGCAATTCACACGCGCAGCCGACAGCAGCTGCGAGGAAGCAGTTACAGGAATTAGCCATTCCTATAAGAATTATTCAGGGACAAATAGAGTTTCTCATCAAGGGTCGATGGTGGCAACCCCCTAACTTTAATCTTAGATACAATAATTATTTAGAGCCATTACCTTTTACGGGAGCTTATGACGTACATGGGAACTGATGTGTGAATCATAATGGTATGAAAACAGAATGGCATAAGTTACAGGTCATGGAAAGATTAGCTAGGTACCGACCCCCCTGGTGCCTTCTCACCCACAGGTAAAGGTTAAAATATTTTCACACAAATGAAACCATGGTTAGAACAATGATAGAAAGGGTTTAATTTTGATACAGAACAAAGGTGTAGAAGGAAAACTACAGCTAGGGCCGTAATGTTCTCTGTCCGGATGAGGAACCACAAAAGAAAAAGTAAAGGCTATACTCATGAGATCTGTTAATCATTCTGAGAAAAGTGTGTAACTACATTGTTGATTCTATGTTTGTCACCCTACTGGCCGATTGCCGTGTTTCCCCAAGTAACTGTATAAAATTCACTGCTTGGTCTGAGTAAAATTGCAGCAGCTTCACAACATACTCTCGTGTCTGTGGCTGTCTGTCATTCGCCGAATCCCACTTATCCTGAGTACCTTCACCCCGTTCTCCCTCGGTCTGGTGGTCTAGCTGAGATCCAGTCCGCGGCAAAACACTCTCCTGTTATCTCTTAGTTACATTTGTTCTTTAATGGATGATTAAAAAAATGCCTTCCTTTAAGCCAGTGGTGCTCAACCTGTGGGTCACAACCCCCTTGGGGTCCTACATAAGATATCCTGAATAAGAGATATTTACATTACAGTTCACAACAATAGCAAAATCACAGTTATGAAGTAGCAATGAAATAATTTTTATGGTTGGGGTCAGTACAACTTGAACTGGGGTCACAGCATTAGGACAGTTGGGAGACACTGCTTTAAACAATCCAGCTGACATTGCAGCTTTCCATGTTTAGTACAAACATAGTCTGTTGAAGAATATTCTGTGTGTCTAAAATATGGAAATGGACAGAAACACTGTAGATTCTGATACCAATAGCATTTCATTTGGAATGCCCACTGTCTTTGTTAAGGTGACTCTGGCTATGAGGAAGCACTGTAGCAGAAAGCAACCTGGGAGAGAAAAGGTTTATTTGTCTTATGCTTCCACATCACTGTTGATCATCTGAGAAAGTCAGGGCAGGAACTCAAGCAGGGCAGGAACCTGGAGGCAGGAATGATGAAGAGGCCATAGAGGGGTGCTGCTTGCTTCTTAGGCTTGCTCAGCCAACTTTCTTACAGAACCCAAGACTACTAGTCCATGGGCGACCCCACCCACAATGGCTGGGCCCTTCCACATCAATAACTAGTAATCAATAAGCCCTACAAGCTTACCTACAGCCCTATCTTATGTTGATATTTTCCTAATGGAGACTCCCTCCTCCCAAGGGCCCTAGCAAATGTCAAGTCTAGCTATTACACCCATAGAAGTCAGGATATTCATAAAGGGCCATGAAGATGGTGTTTTCAACATAGGAGAGTTAAAATGTAGTGGTATAAAAAATACTAAAGGTTAATAATGATCAATAAGGTCTAAATGGGGAGAAGGGATATGTGGGTATGGTAGAGAAGGAATATGGGAAGAGCTAAATAATGCTTAAAAAAATTTCCAAAAAGTCATACCTTACCTACATATTGTGTGGCAGTTTCTTCCTAGATTGAAACACTCATCCTGCAGGAGTGCAGGGATGCTCATCAAGATAGGAAGGAAACAATTCAAAATAACTTCAGGGACTCCCTAAAACTCAATAGATTCATTAAAACCCCCACCCCCTCCAGTGTATATACACAATAAAGATTAGTGGGAGTGATGATCAGACCAGGAGAGATGCTAAAAGGAGTCTCAGACCAAATAGCACGTAAGAAACAGAGATCATCAAAGCAGCCTGGAAGAAACATAGACTAGTTGAACTGCCTCAGAATAACAAAGACTGTCCAAATTGTCCAGAAAAGGCTATCTTGGCATCCAACAGAGCCACCAAGAAAGGGTACCTTCCAACCTGTTGAGATGCCTGCACATTGTACAGTATGTTGCAGGTGTCTAGCTTTTATGAGTTGTCAAACATGCTGGGGTGGGCTTTGGTGATACAGCTGTCTTGAAGTCATATCTGCTCCTGGAAGCAAGCCCACACTCACATTCATGTAAGTAGCCCCAAAAGCTCATTGGTTCATCAAGTTAGATGTTGTTGGTATCTGTATTTTGGTCTGTTGTCAGTTGTCTATCTGGGGTGCTTAGACAGTTGTTCACATCTTCCAGGAATAGTGTCACACAACAACACACTCCTACTGTAGAAGCATTGTGTGTGTGTGTGTGTGTGTGTGTGTGTGTGTGTGTGTGTGTGTAGATAGATAGATAGATAGATAGATAGATAGATAGATAGATGGAGAGATGGAGAAAGATAGACAGAGAGATAAAGATAAAGACAGAGAGAGGAGAGGAGATTTACTCGAGAATGAGGCAACAATGTCCCTACTAGAGACCACAGGCTAGAAAACAAAAAGCCAGTGTCAGGAATGAGCTACCTCTTTTGGAGTTAGTGGAACGTGAGGTTACATAATCCCACTTACATTATAGGCTACTGCTAGTGTTATTGGTTACTTCCAAGATCTTGATGACCCCATTGTTGAAGACATCACACACTTGAACATGAGAACATCAAGCTGTAGTGACCTGGAAGTATCATCCTTACTGGCTAGATGTCATAGTGCTGGAAGGTTCTATGCATGCTACTCTAAAAGCAATTATTAATCTTGCCTAACTGTGAACTCTGGGAGCTACAGAAACTTCTGGTCTGGCAACACATGCCTGCTAGTGCAACAGTGGCACAAACATCATGGGAATAACCAACCACTTTCTGATTGCTTGTAAATCCCACTCCACCAGGTGAAGCCCAAACCTTCATGGTCAGGACAAGAACCTGTTAATATATATATATCACAGGCCCCCATATAGAACCTGTTGCTAACCTTTTCTTAAATGAACATAGTATTAAACTGAGTCCTAATGATATTATTATAATCATAGATATCTCCAAGCTCTCATCAGAGAAGTTTTTATATGCAGTAGATAGTGATCAATGCAGAAACCCACTACTGGAGAATTTGCAGAGAATAAGAAACCTTGGAGTGATTATGCCTAAATGAGACAACTATTTCACATCATCTCCACCCAAGTTCAGGAATCATTGTGGAAAAAGGGAAAGATTATAAGAACCAGAGGCAATGTGTGGTTACAAGGAAAGAGTGTAGAAGTTCCCAGTATAGAAGGGCAGCTACATATTAATTCACACTGGATGTAATAGCATATACAAGATCTGTACAAGCTCAAGCCAGACCAAACCCAACATTCAGGGGGAAGTTGGGCATGAAGTCTCACCCATAGCAAAGAGCTATTGGCAATTGACATTGCTTAGAAAAGGAGAGTCAATTTATGTAGCCTGGTGTATTAGCCAGTATTCTCTACAGCGTATGTATGTATGTATGTATGTATGTATGTATGTATGTATGTGTAGTTAGAGTTTTCCTGCCTGGCCCAGTCAGGACAAATCTCTTACCCGCCAGTCCCACAGTCGCTCAGACCCAACCCAGAAAGCATACAAAAACTTATATTGCTTACAAACTGTATGGCCGTGGCAGGCTGCTTGTTATCTACCTTTTCTATCTTAAATTAACCCATTTCTGTTAGTCTATACTTTGCCACATGGCTTGTGGCTTACCAGTGTCTTTACATGTTGCTTTTCATGGCGGCGGTAGGCGGTGTCTCTCTCCAACCTTCTACTTCCCAGAATTCTCTTCTCTCTTGTCCCACCTATACTTCCTGCCTAGCCACTGGCCAAACAGCATTTTATTTGTACAGAGAGATATCCACAGCACTTCCCCTTTTCTTTTTTTTTTTTTTTAAGGAAGGTTTTAACTTTTACATAGTACAATTACATATAACAAAACAATTATCAAGCAAGAATTATAGTTACAATATTAAAGAAGATATCCTATCTATCTTATATTTGTGAGTCTAAAGTTTTATATCTAAATTATCTTGTATCATAACTGAGGAAATTATAACTATCTAGTCTTCAACTACATCAAAGACCTCAGAAGGATTTAATATTACCTGAGAAACGGGAGAAGGATGCAAGCAACTTTCGGGAGTCTTGCAGAGTAGACAGAGACAGCTGGCAGCCTGAATAGTCACCTAATGTTCCTTTGTAATGTTGGGGCATTTGTCTTCAGCCCACAGGGCTAGAGTCTCTTGGTCACTTCTCTCAGTGTCCTGTAGAATGTCTGGCAGTTTCCTCTGCGAAGCAGGAACCTGAAGGACCATTTTGTCAAGCAAAGTTCAGTGGTCACCTTTCTATGGGTCCTGCATGTCCAGTTGATCGAGCAGTCCAGGCAAGAACAGTTTCTTGCCCAAATGGCTATTTTTTGCCAAGGTGAAGATAAACTCCATATGAAGTGTCTTCAATGCCCATCCTCCTCTCTGAAGTAAATCGGTGCTGCCAGGAGCATACATGTCTCACTGTCTAGAAAGTCTAAATTTTAAAAGTATTTTAAATGCCATATTCTGTAGGTCTTTGAAGTATTTGAAGATTACCTATCTATCTGAAATATCTTTATGTATATCTAGAAGACTTAACTAACATGGCTACGAGTATGATTATCATAGATGACTAATTATTAATCTATTTTTAATTATCCATTTCAGTTTAAAATGAGCTATACAAACATAATACCTTAAACACGATTAGAAATATACACACAGTATAACAAAATTAACTTTAAGTTTGTATCAATAGACTAAAATCTATACCAATGTAAAACATTTTAAACAAGTTGTTGCTCTTTAGAAGTAAGTTCCTTAATTTACCCTTTTATCCTATTATGTCTATATCATATCCCCTCTTTCGTCTTTAGAAAGAGATATCATTTATAATCAACCTGCTTTAAAGAAAAATATTAGTTTTTCTCTGTCCCACACCAGAGGGCTCTTCTGATTTGGGACACAAGAATCTCTTAACCTTTTTTTTTAGCAATATGTCTGGGTTTAGAGAAGGAGTGAGCCAATTCCATTTCCAAAGTCAGCTTGATAATTTTGGGAATATGGGCGTAGTTTCTCTTACTACTTCCTGCTGGACGGGGGCGCTGTATCTTATGGGGATACAAAGAAAATTTTAGGATTATAGAGTAGTCCATTAAGGTGAACCTCTGAGCCAGTTGCCTTGAAACCATTCTGGATGTCAGATCATCTGGGCCATGGTGTCATCAGAGACCTTTCAGGTGGTCTTGGCTGATCAAACCTGATATATCTTAATCTGGAACAAATCCACAGCCACTGGCTTTCTGTGGAAACGAAAGCAGAGACTCATTTCCAAAGCAACATATCCTTATATCCAAATTTTGAAGTCAAGGTACCTTTAAAATTTACATATTTGTTTAACTCAACAGCTTTTATGATCAAATCTTTTTCTGTAGTTAAAAATCCCAAAGACAAGACAAACCAGATTCTCTGTGTAATATCCATCTTTATAAGACTGAAACGCGGCTGTGGCTGCTGGCTCCTCCCACCTCAGCTTCCCAACATGGAGGTGGTACAGTTTACTGCCAGCTCTGGGTCTAGAAGCAGTTCTATCAAAGCAGTACATAGCCCAGAAACTTTTTTTTTTTAACTAGCAAAGGCTAAATCCACCACGCAGCAGAGTAAAGTACCGCTTGTAGACTCCTTATTCCCGCCACACTGCAGGTCAGACTCACACACCAGGAACCCGCCATAGTAGCTCAAAACGGCAGGCTGCCGCTAACTTAAGAAAGACAATTAGGAAGCTGTTTTTAGCTCCGTCTTAGAATCTTTTTTCTCAGGTTTTAGGTGGAAACTCGTGCCCCACGTTGGGCGCCAATTGTAGCTAGAGAGACACCGCCAGCCGCCGCCATGAGAAGCAACATGTAAAGACACTGGTAAGCCACAAGCCATGTGGCAAAGTATAGATTAACAGAAATGGGTTAATTTAAGATAGAAGAAGTAGATAACAAGAAGCCTGCCACAGCCATACAGTTTCTAAACAATGTAAGTTTCTGTGTGCTTTCTTGGTTGGGTCTGAGCGACTATGGGACTGGCGGGTAAGAGAGATTTGTCCTGACTGGGCCAGGCAGGAAAACTCTAGCTACATGTATGTATATAATTATACATAAATATAAAATGGTATTTATTTGAGTGGCTTATAGGCTACAATCCAGCTAGTTCAACAATATTGTTTCCCCATGGAAAGTCTAAGAATCCAATAGTTTTTCAGTCCATGAAACTGGATGTCTCAACTGGTCTTAAGTATGTGTCAGAATCTAGAAGTAGTCTCTAACACCAGTGAAAAAATGAACTTGCCAGGGAATGAGAGCAAGAAGGAAATGAGCAAGAACTTCTTCCATGTCCTTTGTATAGGCTAACAGAAGACATGTACCAGATTTAGGGTGGGTCTTCCCATCTCAGATAATATAACCAAGAAAATCCCTCACAGGTGTTCCCAGCTGCTTAATTCCAGATGTAGTGAAGGGGACAGCCAGGAATAGCCCTCACACCTGGGTAGGCTGAACACACTCCAGGGGAAGTAAGACTATATGTAATAATAGATGGGAAACATAAATTGGCCTTTGGTATGTATTTAAGAAAAGCAAGACACAAGGTTTTGAGGGTATGGAATCTAGATGGATCTTTAAGGAGCTGAGGAAAGAGGGGGTAGGGTATGACCAATTGCAAGTGATGGACCAGCCTGAGTCCATCTTAAGATTAAAATCCATCTTATTATATGGTCAAAATAAATTCATTCCTGTTTTTGGTAAAACTTTGGTTTGACCGTGTTTTGACCCAATATCTGGATTTTGACATGTTCCATGCCCTATACCCTAACTTCCACCCTGATAAGACAAAATGTTCTGCCAAATAATTTTTGAAATATTTTGCCAAGTTCCTACATAACCAAAAACCTTGAAAACCCCTGGTCTTGCAGCTTGAGGGCTAATATAAACCGTACCTTCTCCTATGTTTGATACTTTTTCCTCAAACCCTGTTTTAGGGAGATAGCCCTGTCTGACAGAAAATAAAACTTGCTTAGTTTGATTAAAAGAATTAAAGTAATGGTTTTTACTCTTCTTTGGTGGGATTAGCAGCAAGAAATTCTCAAAGAAGTAATAAAAATGTTTCCAGAGGGAACAAAGAAAAAGTTCACTTTTTCCATTAATGACACATTTTTTAAGCACGGGACATGACACTGGAGGCAGCTTTCTTTGAGTAGGTAGTAGGTACAGAAATTGTTTTATTAAGGAATATTGTATGATACTCATTGGTATATTTTGTCTGTAAGAATATAAGATTAATCTCAGAATACTGCATGTAAGTTTGGAAGGTAGAAATTCAAGCTTGTTATACTCTAGGAAGTGACAAGGTTGTCCATGCTGAAGAAAACATCTTTTCTATCATTAACTTTCAAATAAACATTATACATATATATTCTATGAAGTGGTACTGAGAGTATCGCTATAGTATCTTAGATTTATACTTATAAATTATTTCCTTTGCAGGGTAAATAGGAATGAAAACGGGAAATCAAAATTGAGAAAATGAGTAACATAGCAGATGTATAGGCCTGGAGAATGTGATTAGACACAAGGTGGTGACAGGCATTGAGGATGTGACCTTCTAACAAAATGTTCAGAATTACTGCTGAGGACTGCTTTCTATTTTCAAAGAAAATGACCTTACGCCTCACAAAGTCTATCCTGACAATAAACAGCATAATGGATTTCTTGTGACAGCGCTTCTTTCACTATAAACCTTGCATATATTCAATGTATATTTTTAAAAAACTATGCTAAGAAGTCAGCTAAATGAGAGTAATAACACACAAGCAGAAATAGTCTGATTATTTTGGAAGAAAGATAGCACACAATGTTTCTTGATTATTTTATGGGTTTATTAATAATATAAACATTGCCAAAACAAAATTCAAATAGAATTCCATGAGAGCAATCAAGTTGTAAGCATTCCAACAAAACAATTTGCAGTTAGGAAAATGTTTCCTAGGAATTATAGTTCTACCGTTTCCACCTAAGAATGTGGTACTTTAACAGCAACAAAGTGAAAAGAGAAAAACATCAAAATAAATGTAGTGAAGAAGGAGGAGTGGCCATAAGAAGTGACTTCCGCTGCAGACTCTAGAGCAAGCTAGTTGGTGGCTTACTGGGAAGCCATTTCTCATTACCAGTGAGAATGTGGTCTACTAGAAAAGTCCTTGGAAGACAGGAGACCTTGGAAGGCTTACTCTTGCTTTCAGGAAAGAGGTAAGTCATAGAAATTCATGTCTTGGATCCATCACATCTGGCCTATAACAAGACCTTTGGAAGTACCAGAGATCAAGAAGACTCCCCATCCTTAAAGGATATTTGTATCAAAGGACTTCTGGAATCTCTCAGTGCAAGCAGAAGTAAGCTCTGTGACGGTGAGGACCTGATGATTCTGGTCAGAGGTAGCCAGGTAGAGAAATCTTTTTCCTGGAGTCATGGCTCCATCATGTGTCCTCTCATTTCAGTTGGTACTGCGACCAACTCCTGGAGTCCCACATAGCCTGATTTCATGCCTTCCTTGAGATACAGCTCTTCCACGGGTTTCCTGGCAATGCCACACTTGGGATATCTGCAGGAACACTTGACAAATAATATACTTGGAGATGCTTATTTACATCTACCTTTTTCTAATTACTATTTACTTTAGATTTGTGGATCATTTCTCTTAAATTAGTTTTCTCTCAGTGCCCAGTTCTCTGAGGTTTTTGTACTTATAGGAAACAAGCTGTCCCTAGCCATCACTGGTGATGGCTTTCAATTTTTCTGCAAAATATTAACTTTTGTTTCATAGATGTGCAGCTCCTCATATGCTTAGATGATTATGCATTTGTTTTGGAAATACGTTTCTCTGGTAAATGTCCTATACACAGAATTTTTTAAAAATTGTATTAATTTTCTGAAACAGTGGGTTTTTCTATTTAAATTGTCGCTCCCACTGTTTGCTTTTTGTTTGTTTCCCACGGCAAATCTCTTTCGCTTTGGAGGCTTTGATGCATTCTTGAGGCGTACGAGTCACATCATTTTACAGCCATTACACATGTAATTTTTCTTGTTCTTCAAGAGTCTTTACTAGGAAGGTACTCACAAGGCTCCACTTCTTCTTGAAGTCCTACGGGCAGTTAATGGTTGCAGGGGGAGGGAGACATTTGCTATCGTGGTGTGCACACCGGCAAATTGCCCATTCTCCTCTAAGTAACCCCTCATCTATGTGCCTATAAACACCCCTAATGGAACTCATTGGCCCATACACAGAAATGACATGGAAAGAGAAGACAGAAGGCAGTCTGGTTGGGAATAGAAAGGAGAGAGATGAGAGAAGGTAATTAGGGTTGAAAGTCATCAATGTGTAATATATAATTATTAATAATGCAAACATGTGCTGAAGCCAGGCTCTCATGGGCTCACAGAGACGAAAACAGCCAGCACATGGCCTGCATGGCTCTGCAGCAGGTCCTCTGCATATATGTTATGGCTCTTAACTTGTTTCTTGTGGACTCCTAAAAATGGAAGTGTGTCTCTGACCCTTTTGCCTGCTCTTGAGACTCTTTTCTTCCTTTTGGATTGCCTTTTCCAGGCTCCATATCAGGCCTTGTCTTATAGTATCTTGTATTTTTTTCCTGTTCAGCTGTTGCCTCTTAGAGGCCTGCTCTTTTCTGAAGAGAAAACAGAAAAAGAGTGGATCAGGGGGAGAGAAGAGGTAGTGGAGGAGCTGGGAGGAGTGGAGGGGGGGGGAAACTGTGGTTGGGATGTATTATATGAGAGAAAAATCTATTTTCAATAAAAGTATGTAGAGATGTCTTAATGAAATAAGTTATTATATATAATTAAAATATGCTAATTTACAAAAACACAAGCTAGAAATTTTGAGTAAGTTTATTTGTTTCTGAACATAGCCATAAGAAATTGAATTGAGGCATGTCTAGAGAATTAGTTTATATCTCTGTGTATAAACTATGTTGTTTCCAAAGACAATGAAATCATGAGGGTGCTGGCCTAATAAGTATATTCATCCCTGGATGGATTCATAATACAATGGTATAATACTATTGGAGGAGGTTAAAGGTAGGAGGTGGGCATTGTTATATTAAGTCAGTCCCTGCAGCTATGACCTAGAGTTAGGTGTCTACCACTCCCTAGCTGTTTTCTACCCTCCTTTCTCTTCTTCCCAGTTGTCATGACACAGACTGATGTGCTCCACCATGCTGGACTGTGACCCTCCAGGATGGACTTTAAACTTCTATACAAAGTAAGTCCTTCTCTTACGTAATTCTGGGAAGTATTTTAGTAACAGCAATAAAAATAAACAAATAAAACTCTCTGGGCATGGCGATCACTTTAGCAATCCCAGAATTTAAAAATTGAGGCATAAGAACTGCTCTGAGTTGAATGGAAGTTAGGATTATATAGTGAGTTCCAGGACACATAGTCTGCACCACCAACTAAGATGCTGTCTCAGAACAAAGGATGACAACAGAAGGATTGGCAGAGGGAGGGGAAGGAAGGCACTAAACACTCTAGAGGTAGCTATGATTCCCACTTCCACAGTCTTCAGTGTCTTCTCCCGGAACATCAAGTACTTCCTCAGAGATGGGACTCGGTTTTATCAGTTAAAATTGATCAGTAGGACTTCACATTCTCACTTTTATTTCCTGTCCTTCTACTCCTTATGAAAGTAGTTTGATCATTCCATGGAAATCTAAATTTCCTCCTAAAGCAGCTTTTACTTTTGTCTGGAGCTGTTTTTCTTCTCTGGATACAGTCTGAAAACTCAGTGTGAGGATGTTTCCTGCTGCCGGTTACATCCACCATCAGTACAGCATGCTTAAATAACTGAGATTTCTCTTCATTCAGTGTACTTTCTAAAATTCTTCACTGTGAATCCTTGAAGAGTGTTTTCAAAGTCTGTCTATTACTTCTAGTTTGCTTGGTTATTGTTTCTAATAATGCATTCTTAAGTGTAGTTTTAATAACATTGATTTTAGACCTCCAAGTACTTTGTATGCATCTAATAAACATTTTTAGGGCTCTGAAGATGAAAACTTCACATCCTACTGTACTTTACAACACCATCCTATTGCACAATTATATAGAGGAAGCTAAGACTGGCTTAAGATCTTACCTGCATCACTGTCTGCACAATTAAGTAACATGGTATGTCTAAGTCGTAAGGGTAGAGTATTTGGCTCCAAAGGCCTTAGCTGACTTCCATCAGGCTTCCAAGACCTTACTGACCAGCAGAGAACTCTGTGAGCATTAAAAGCTGATCATACCAGGCCCTGGTGACCAGGGCAAAGTTCAATGGAGTTCAATATGGTAACAAATGAGCAGAAGGGAACATCCCAAACTTACACAGTGGCAGACATAACAGTTCATGTCTCCAGGGTATCCAAAGCTAAAGCTCACAACCTAGAGCTTTGTCCAAGTGAGTTCTGTCTACCACCAAGGACTTGAGTAGTACACAGGCTTATATTTGAAGCTAGTCTATTAGTCACTGACAGGTGAGCTGGATGAACAATTGTCCAGCTTCCTTAAAGGAGTTCTTTCTTTCCCTTCTATTTATTTTTTCTATCACTGTTCGATTAGTTGTTAGTTAGTTAGTTTTGCTTTGTTTTCTTGAGACAAGGTCTCATCTACCCCTGCTCACCTAGAACCAACTTTGTAGCTGAGAAGGTTCTTGCCCTCTTCATCCTCCTACTTCTTTCTCCCAAGTGCAGAGATGATAAAAATGAATGACCAAATCTGGCTCATGACCCCTTTTTGCCATGTGCCCTGGAGTCTATTTCCAACAAAGCTCTCAGAAAACCTGCTGCCTCCAGTACTGTTCCTGTTTTGTTCCTGAGTCCTGTGAGGTGAGAAAGATGGCACAAAGTTCCAGGTCCATCAGAGCTGAGCTGGATCAGCCTGTGTTGCCTAAGGATAAGCAATTGAGTACAGTTCTCTTCTTAAATATGCCTTAGGCCTCGTGTGTGACTTGAATAATTGATGATGGGAACATTTCCACCACAAAAAGTTAGCAAGGATTTAAAATCATGGCTTGTAATTTCTGTTTAGCTAAATGGTAATAATCATAACCTCTATAGTTAACATATCATATATAAAAGTAGTTACTAAAACTTAGAAAAATATACACAGTGGATTCGAAGACTTAAGCTTTGAGGCTAGGGACAGAAGATCAATGCTTTGATTTCAGGTATGATTTGCCCTCATCTTCCCTAAGGCAGAAAAACTCATGATTTAGCTAGAACAGCAAAAGCACTAAAGAAAAATATATGGGGAAATTAGATTAAAGGAAAGATAAACTCAATATTCTGAAACTACTACTGTTGCCATTGGTAATCATTTCCATTGAGAGAGAAGAAGGAAATATCTCACATAAAACATTCAACTTCAACAAAATACCCAAGAAAAGTTCATAAATTTTAAATATTTTGACTCTTTCAGAACAAAAGATATCATTTATTTATATATTCCTGTGGTTTCTAGACTTTTCAGTCCACAAGTGTGAAATGAAGACTGAATGACCCAGAAATGTCTGAAAGTGAAACAGTGAAAATTCAGACTAAAGAATATGCACTATTGGTATAATTTCTTCTGTTCTAGCTGTTTTATTTATACATATTATCAGCAATTATACTATTACCAAAAATAATTTTCATTTTCTTTAATTTAGCATTGTAAGTCTTATAATATGGTGATGTAAATCTTTGAAATGTCTATGATTTATTATCTAACAAATTATTTTAAATGTGTATAATTAATATTAACAATAAATCAGTTTAACTCATTGAGCAGTGATATTTTGATTGCTATATTTTAAATAGTCACATCTCCCCTCAAATTCTTCCCCAACTAGGCAATCATTTGTGAGGAATTTCACAACACTTTATCATTCTAATTTAATTTCTGAAATAATATCAGGATGATTTCTGACTCCTTATTTTGATTATCCTGCTGGGGGATGTCTTTCTGTATGCTGTGAGTATGCGTGGCTCCCATTGGATAATAAATAAGGCTGTGTTGGCCTCTGGCAGGGCAGGATGAGGTTAGGTGGTACATTCAAACTGAAAATGAGAGGAAGAAAAGAGGAGTTGAGGAGATGCCAGCCCTCCACCAAAGGAACAACAAGCTGCCAGCAGACTGGTAATGCTTCAGCCATTTGGCAACATATAGATTAATAGAAATGGGTTGAGTTAACCTGTAAGAGCTAGCTAGCAAGAAGCCTGACTTATAGGCCCTAGAGTTTGTAAGTAATAAGCTTCTGTGTGTTTATTTGGGACTGAGTGGCTGTGGGACCTGTCCAAACACAGGAAAACTTCTGACTACATAATCCTATCATGGCTTTTCATTTACTGTGATTGGCCAAATCTATGTACTGTTACCACAAACTCATTTATCCCATTTTCACATATACTACCTGTTTTCTAGTCCTAGTCTATTAAAGATCCAAATACATTGATCTCATTATGTGAGATTTCTGAACTTTTAGTAGTTGATGTCAGCTGTACTACTTCCCATGAAACATGACTGTGGGTGATATAGACCTTCTCCTATAACCTCCATTCCCCCCAACTTATCTATTTATCCCATCCTCCAACTCCAGCAGGCATTCCTTAGGAACCCACATGCTATTCAAGCCAGAGAAGAAAGTAACCTAGCTGCTGATCTTCACTCCTCCATCATCTCCTCCAAATTCAATGCCCCAGTCTCACCTCCACCTCTGCAGCTGACCATCTGCTCCAGCCTCCCCTCCTCTCTGCCCCTATCTCCAGCAGATAATGCAGATCTTCTCCTCCACCCTTTCTCCCCACTCATCCTGTTACTCAAGCCCCCAACTCCAACAGGTATTCCCCGAGAACCCTAGGTCAAGCCTGCCAGAGAAGCAAGTGGGCCAACAGATCAGGTCAAAGGCACAGAAAACATTTTCAACAAAATCATAGAAGAAAATTTCCTTAACTAAAAGGTGATGCCTATTAAGGTACAAGAAGTATAAAGAACAACAAATAGACTGGATAAGGAAAAAAATCCCTCAGGACATAATAACCCAAACATTGAAAGTGTAAAACAAAGAAAGAATATTAAAAGCTACAAGGGAAAAAGATTAAGTAACATATAAAGGCACACCTATTTGAGTAAGACCTGACTTCTCAGTGCAGACTCTAAAAGCCAGAAGGGCCTAAACAGGTGTGCTACAGACTCTAAAACACCATGGATAGATGTCATCCCAGACTACTAATCCCAGAAAAACATATAGATGGAGAAAATAAGAAATTTCATGATAAAAACAAATTTAAAATATTTATCTATAAATCTTCCCCTAGAAAGTGCTAGAAGGGAAACTCTATACTAAAGAGGCTAACAGCACCCCCCAAATCACAAGGAATAAATAATCCCAGACCAGCAAATAAAAAGAGGTGAAACACACACACACACACACACACACACACTTACACACACACACTTACACACACACACAAACACACACACACACATACACACAAACACACACACACACACACACACACACACACACACACACACACACACACACACACACACACACCTGTAACAGCAAAATAACAGGAATCAACAAGCACTGCTCATTGATCTCTCTCAACATCGATGGCCTCAATTCTCCCAATAAAAAGATACAGAGTAGCAGAATGGTTGTGAAAACAAGATCCATCCTTCTGCTGCATCCCTGAAACACCCCTTTGCATCAACTTAAAAGGATAGAAGAAGGTATTCCAAGCATATGGACCTAAGAAGCAAGCGGACGCAGCGATTTTGATACCCGAGAAAACAGACTTCTATTCAAAACTCACCAGAAGAGATCAGATGGATATTATATACTCATCAAATGAAAAATCTAGAGGAACATCATAATTTTTAACGTCTATCTACCAAACACAAGGGTACCCAAGTTCATAAAAGACACATTATTGCAGCTTAAACCACATATTGACCTTAACACACTGATAGTGGAAGACTCCAATACCAAATTCTTGCTAAAAGACAGGTTATCCAGACAAAAAGTGAATAGAGAAATGAGAGAGCTAACTGACATTATAATCCAGATGAACCTAACAGATTTTTACAGAACATTTCAAACAAACACACATATATTTTCTTCTCAGTTCATGAAACACATACTGAATTGAATAGAAGGGTCCTAGAGTTGAAAGGAGAAAGGGACACAATGTCCTCATCCCTAACCCAGAAATCTCTGATGATAATCACTTGCAAATAAAAATTTAGTTTTCAACAAAGGAAATTCACTAGAGAAACAAATTACTCAAAAGGACAGGCTGCATTTCCAATACTGGATGGATGACACAAAATCAACTCAATGGCATTTTTGGAGATTCCTTGTTTCATAATGTAATGTCAGGGCTCTTTTTTTTAAATTTAATTTAATTTTATCTCATTTTTATTTTTATATTTTTTACTCATGCTTTTTTTCTTCTCTCCTTCTACCCTACAAGTCCCTTGAATAGATACTATGTCCTCCAGTTTAGTGTTTTTGTGTGTTATCTTAGTGTGCAAATGAATGGCTCTTATTTCTTAGTGTGCAAATGAGTGGGTCTTGTTCTTGAACTTTCTTTTTTTGTTTGTTTGTTTGTTTGTTTGTTTTTTGAGACAGGGTTTCTGTGTTTAGCTTTGCGCCTTTCCTGGAACTCACTTGGTAGCCCAGGCTGGCCTGGAACTCACAGAGATCCACCTGCCTCTGCCTCCCAAGCGCTGGGATTAAAGGCGTGTGCCACCACGGCCCGGTGTTCTTGAAATTTCTTTTGGGCTCTTTTCCTTCTGTTTGTTTTGTCTCATTCCATTGTGTTAGTTTTTGTTGTTTTTTGTTTTTATCTCATTATATTATTATAGTATAGTATAGTATAGTATATTTATTATACTATAGTCCCTTAGAAGGCTGTTTGTTTTCTAATAAGAAGCAGAAAGGGTAGAAGGGGAGATGAGGAAAAACTTGGAAGGGTAGAGGGAGGAGAAACCATAACCAGGATATATTATGTGAGGAAAAAATTCTATTTGGAATAAAAGGGAAAAAAATCACAGAATATTTACAAAGCTTAAATTTTTGTTTTTGGGACTCATGCTGGGCTTCCCTTTTCTCATGAAGGACCTTCTGTATTTTTTGTATAGTTTAATAATTTGAAGCATTTTTGTTTCTTCCTTGGTATTAAATGTCTCACTGCTATAGGACCATATACTTGGATTCAAGTAAAACTTTTTTAAAGGCATTGCAGCCATTTGGGAAGAGGGTGGGCTTGGAAATAAGTGAGATTTTTCATTTTAATAGGTTCTAATGTTGAAAAGTAAATCTTGCTTTTGTTCTTCAAATTTAGGATGCTGATCATTGTGAAACCATCAGAATCCCTTTGTTAGCGCTGGGTTCTGATTTCTGTGACAGCAGTTTGACAAGTCTACCTAGTCATCCAAAACACCATTCTAATCAATTACAAAGGAAGCATTTTTTAAAATCATTGTTGAAATTTTATTTTTACAGAAATATCTATCTGGAAAGCCTCATTGTTAACTCTGGAAGCTTAATTGCTGCTTTCATACTCATCCAGTGTTTATCTCATTTTTTGGATAGGTATTCAATGGCAAAGATACGGAGAATAACAAGTAATAAAGTCCTCTCTGCCTAGGGCATCAATTTTTTTTTATCTCATACTAAAGTGACACAGAATCCATTTGCATGAATAAATGCCAAAATACTGCACTTTCAAATGACATTGATTTGCTTCTAATCTCTGCCTTTCCCCCCTGAAGTTTATACTGGAGAACACATTCTTCATCTCCTGAGTTACTGCAGGCTTGCTGGCCGTTGCTTTCTTTAGAAATGTTACAAACTGGAACCAGAAGCCTCAGGAGTATTTTAGTTAGCAATCAATCAGCTTCGTTTTAACATTCTCATAATGACAGCATTAATGGAAAGGAATGACAGTTTATTGAATTTTTGTTGCCGTCGTATATTTCAGTATATTTGATTATGGAATAGTCATGTTATGGCTTCAAATGGGACATAAAGATCATGTTCTTCCTTCATATGCATCAAAAATTTAATGGTATTCTGCATTTTTAACAGATTTTATTTATTTATTTTATTTGTATTTATGTGCATGCTCCTATAGAGTTTATGTGCATCGTGTGAGTGTAGGAGGCCACAGAAGCCAGAGGAGGACTTTGGGTCTGCTGAAACTGGATATCTAGGCATTTTGAGCTGCCACATGGGAGCTGAGAACTGAACCTGAGCCCTCTGAAAGAGCAGTAAGTGCTCTTAACTTCTGAGCTACCTCTATATTCCCTATGTTCTTTGTTAATGTCAATGATTGCCAACATTTTATTCGGTTGATTAAAAGAGAAATTTTAAAAATTGGATATTTTAAGAAGGTATAGGAAATCAATTTTATAATGATATAATATTTCTTGTTATAAAATTAAGAATTTATATCTCTAATATAGAACTGTAAATCATGACACATACTACCCAATAGATGTTCCTTAGTGATTGAACATCAAATGATTTCCACATCTTTAAATAATATTTTCTGTTTATCAAATAATGAAATATTTTGATAAGAGCTCAAAGCTCAATTAGGTGGAATTTATCCAAATTTGGGAATATGAATCAATGGACAATATCTGATCTCAGAAGATTATTATGGTTCTAGATATTAATATGATGGGCTGTCATTTGAAATCTATTTTAATGTGCTTTTGATACATATTTCAGTTCCATTAATACCATTTTTCCTCATTCTCATCCTTTACCCATCTGTTGACATCAAATTCATTGATGGAAAGATGTAAAAAGTGACTGGCCATCACGTAGTAGTTCTATCACAGAGACATATTACTAAGTGACCCTAATGACATAGATTGCTATTAAAGGGAGAATAGGCATTAAGAATGATTAGTCTTTAGTACTTTATTTTTAATACAGTGTATGAATTATAAACTGATATAATTTAATTTCTAACTATTACTTTTAAACAACAAATTCTTGGAGATTTAATCCTGAACTCTCACCTGCTGGGGCAAGTTAACTGCAGCAAATCACATGCACAAAATCACTAGAAAGAAAATATACCTACAGAAATTGATGTAAGAAAACACAATAATACATTTCAACAATATATATGGTCTCCATCTAAGAAAAATAGACAGGTTGCTAAAAAGTCTTTGAAGTTCAAATTTCCTCTGATATTATAGCTCCAGGACTTCCAAAAGCCCCTCATAACTTCTGGGAAAAAAATGGCATGGCAAAGATACCACTTAGATTTCAAGTTATGTTTCAGAGTTCATAAAAGACTTTAACAGACCCAAGTTTCAGGTTCCTTTCTGGAGAAGGAATATAAATAATTCTTTATGGTGGCTGTAACCTGTTCATAATAAATGAAGAATGTTATTATTGTGAATTTTCTGACAATTGTCATTTTTCACTTAAGGCAGAGTACCACAGGAAGCACAAAAATGAACAAACTGGAATTCATCTTATACAAAAACCATAGTAAATGAAACTGGATGTTCCCCAGTGATTCTGAAGCTATCTCTTGGAATCCCACTTCACCTAGGCAATCCTCTATGTAAAGTCTTGAATCTAATAGGCAACTTTACCTTCACAAAAGTCTAATTCAATTTATATAATTATCACATTGCCCAAGGCTACTTCTCCCAGGGTGTGTAATGATGACTATCATTCATCAACATTCTTTTTTTTTAATCTACTAGTGTTATTAGTTGTATATAGCAGACTATGCTCTTACCAAATAATATTATGGTATTTGACTCCTAGAAAACAATATTTCACATCCAAAAAACTCTTGAACTTATAAATATTTCTTAATTACAATTTAGATTATTTTTGCATTATCCTCAAAGTTTCCAAAGTCTGAACTATTAAAAATTGACAAAAGGCATATTCTATAAATTTTAATTTAAAACCATGTCCATTAGAATTTTAGCACTCTTCAATACTCATTTCCTTTTTTCTTTTGTAAATACTCTAGCTTGTATCAGAGCCCAAGAACAGCTAATTTAGGATATTTCTCATTCTCCCTTGGCCAGTTGGTGTATGACTACTTTATACTCAGTGAAAGTGAAGCCATTTTATACGGAAGTGTTGAAAATCATTCTTTTAAAAAAAAACCTAAATATAACCCAGAAAGTTCTATTCTACCATGATGTGATGCATTAAAAAGCACTTGGGTGCAAGCGCACCGGGGGGTGGGGGGTGGGTGGGGGTGGGGTGGGGGGGTGGGGGGGTGGGGGGGGTTGGGTAGAGAGATAGTTTATATTGGCATATTACTTACTGAAAATGCACACAAGGACCTGGTTTGATCCAGGTACAGTAGTGAGTTTGGGAGGTAGATGCTGGAGGATCAGGAGTTTGATGCCAATCTGGGATAAAAGAGACCCTGTCTCAAAAAAAAAAAAAAAAAATTCCTTCCTGCCAAAATAAAAAATTCCAAGTATCAGTTGCCTTATTATGTATCCAATATAGAGTGGGCATCCTAGAAACCATTTATGCAACAATAACAAAATTAGAGTCAGCAGGTTGTATTTATATATAAATGTATATATATATTTGTGTGTGTGTGTTCCCCAAAATTAACAACCAAAATTATCATTGAGTCAAAAATAGAATTGTACCTTAGTAACAGTGAAAAGATCTAGAAGCAGACTGGCTGGCTTCCTGCTCTATCTCTAGACTATAGATGGAATGATCAGCTGCCTCTTTTAGGTTGGTGCTGGCATGCCTTCTGTTCCACAGTGGACAACACCCTCAATCTATGAAACAAACCCTTCCTTCCCTTAATTGTTTCTGTCAGGTATTTAATCATAGTGACAAATAAGAAACTAATACATTCTCTAAGTAAAGCACTCTATTGTATAGTCTTTCCTCCACATTAAAGCATTCCATTTTATAGGAAAGCTCCTTAAGACAGAAAGTAAACAACTCAAAATAGCTTCAGGAAGCCCCTGAAACTGATCAGATGCTCTAATTCCCTCCCTCCCAAGAGTAAACAATAAAGCCTGGTGAGAGGAACTCTCAAAGAAGCCAGGCTGTGAAGAGGAAGACTGAGTGAGACAAGCTTCACTGCCTGAAGAAGCATAGACTAGTGGAGCTGCCAGGAAGAGGTGTAGACCAACTGAGTCACATGAAAGGGACACACAATTTTCAACCAGCTGAGTTGCCTGCAGCTGCTAAGTGAGTGCCAGGTTGTGAGCTGTCATCTATACTAGGGTGGGCTTTGGTGATGCAACTATCTTTGAGTCATTATTGGTGAAATTATTAAGGCCACTCCACATAGTTAAAAAGGAGGTTTATTTTGTGGGGTAACTTACAAATGAAGGTATAGGTTGCAGGGTCTGGCAAAGGTATGGCGCAGTCCGGCGGTGTTCTCTGGAGAACTCTGCTCAGTCTACCTCCAGCGTCCAGGGTCTGGGCACCAAGAGATCTCTCCCCTTTGGATCCTAGGTCTTCAGCATCCTCTCTCAGCCCCACCTTGTAGGCGTGACCATTACCGAAGCCTCAATGGGTGTTGGAACTCCCAGGCCAAGGCTGGAATGGCTACTCACTACAAGTCATCAATTGTCTTTGCTCCTGGAGTAACCCTTCACCTATTTCCTGTAAGTAACCCCAATAGAACTCATTAGTTCACCAAGATAGATTTTGATGTTACCCCTACTTTGGTCTATCACAGGTATCATTTATGAATTGAGTAGACCTATATGTGTTGCATCTCCCCAAGAAAAGTCTACAATACAACAACTCATATATTTTAAATTGGTAATTGTAATATTACTTCTGTTTATTTTTAGCAATTTAATTTTCCATTCAAATATTTTAAGAAAAATGTTAATTTTTACTTTTAAAAAGATTCCCACATTTGTGTGTGTGTGTGTGTGACAAATAGTGATTTGCATGACATTAGTTACTAATACTAAACTTTGTATTTGAGAACATGAATTTTCCAAATATGCTATGAGTTCAGAAAAGGTATTTAGCATACTTATTATGGTCTGAATATAAAATGCCTCCAAAAACTCATTGGTCTTTAGCCAGGAGGGCATTTGAAAGATGACTGACAATATTACTTCCATTAGTGGATTGGCCCATTGATGAGTCCATAGTGAATGGTGTTCTAGGCAAGGGAAGCTAGTTAGGAAAAATCAGTCACTAGTAGAATTAGTTGTATAGCTTATCCCTGGCCCATTCCTATGTCTCTCTTTTTAGTTGTCATAGTATGAACAGCTTTTCTAGGTCATATTCATCTGCTTGGATGGGTCTGTCTTGCCACATGTTATAAAAGCAGTGGACTTAGGTCACATGAGCTGGGACCACTGAAACTATGAGCCACACTAATTCCCCCTGCCCACTCTGAAGTTGTTTTCTCAGTTCCTTTGCCACAGTGGAGAGAAGCTGTTGAACACATGACTCCATTCATGTAAACTGGAAAGGTTAAAAATGCTGTTGGGTCAGTACAAGTGCTATTTATCTGTGGAAGGATGGAAGCCAAGGAGGGGACAGTCACAGCGATGTTCAGGGCCTGTATGTGTAGCTGAAGGAAAAGCTTTTCATCTTTTCCCATTGACATTTTACAACTCCTACTGAGTGGGTGTTCAGAACAGGCATTTTTTCCAGTCAATATTTTCTGACTACCTCTTGTGAAATTAAGACAATTTCTGTTAGTAAAGAGTGACATCTCCATCTGTCATCTTCTTCATAAAAATAAAACCTGAAAGACAGTATCGTGGCATCTGAATGTGCTCCTGGTGTGTGCACATAGTATCTAGGAAAAACTCATTTGATGCATTTCTGAATGTTCTTGAATTTTTATGAAAAGTATACCATCTTAGAAATATTTATTACTTTCAAAACTAAATTTTTCTAAGAATGATACCTTTCCTTCTTTTGGCCAAATTCACTTAAGATATGACATTGTGCTCCCTTGATGACTTTTAAATACATTGAAGGTAAAGAAAATTCTCAGAGTTACCACAAATATCAATCTCTTAAATGCAATTACTTGTCAATGTCTGTGAATAAAATCCAGTTGTCAACATAATATGATCTTGAGACAAAAAAGAATGAGGAAGCAATATGGATAACTGAGCTGAGGCCTAGCTTTGTGTTTAACCAAGACGGTATCACATATTATATGAGCAGTAAATTAACATTTTAGATGTTGAGACCTGGATTTTGGGAAATGTTTGCTGTTGAACACAGCTTGCTCTGCCCTGACTGTGTAGACAGAATCCATACTGCCCTTTGACACCTGAAACAGGACTGGGTGCTGCATACTTTCTCTCTGGAGCCAGTTCCTGTAAGATGCAGTTAGCAAAAGCTGTGAGAAGGAGAAAAGGTGTGATGGGGTTGGTAGATGCTAGTTACATTCCGGCAAATCTTAAGTTTCCAAATAGCCACTAGACTTTTCTTAAAGTTCTATTAGGCTTATGTGTATTCCTTTTTCTTCCCCTTTCCAACTCAGAGAAGAAGTAACATGGCACTTTTTGTCAGAGAAAACACTTTCATGGAGTCTAATGAAGTAGCTGTCTAACATCTCAGCTCTTGCATTGTTTGCATGGCTTTGTTCTCTTGTACATTGTCAGGGGAAAAGTACAATCCTGGCTTTCTTTCTATTTGCAATTCGTTATGTAACTTTTACTGAAAATGAAGACATTTCTCATTCCTGCATCCTACCTCCTGTTTCCCTGCCCATTGTATCCCCATCTTCTGCCACGTCTTCCAACTCTTATTGTTTCCCTTAAGTTTCTTTTAGTTATTATTACAGAGTAATCAGGAAAAGCATTGCCCCTAGACCCACTTATGACTCAGAAACTAACCATCCATCCTGCAGTTCCCAATGGCACCAAAGCACAAGATTTGGTTCTATGACATTCTAAAATGTACTGTGATTGTGTATATGCATGTGTATATATGAACATGCGTGTATTTGTGTACACGGTATGCATAGGTATGACAGTGAGTGGAAAGACGTGGTTTTCCTAAAATATTTAGGAAACCCAACAATCCAGGGCTCTACAACATTAAAGAGTGAAATTTTAGGGCTGGAGAGATGGCTCAGCCATTAAAGGCTGGGCTCACAACCAAAAAGGGTGATATTTTATTTTGCGAAGGTACTAATTAGAAATAAAAAACAGGAAATGAGAATATGTAAAAACTAATATAGTCTGTTATACTCATCAAAATATGGCTTTGAAAATATCATTTCTGCTTAGTGACACAAATAAAATACTCTCCCATAAATTGGATACTGTTAACAAGAACAAGAATTTAGCATGGTTCCTTAAACTAATTTAGTATAATTCTTTAAAAATCATACTAATAAGGAAAATGTCATTCCAAGCTCGAAGGGCATTGTTGAACACACTGGCATCTGTGCTGTGTTAACTGAGGTAGTTTAGTACGATGGTTCTGACCATTCCAAAGGCTCTTGGCACCATTCTGTTGGCTCCTCGTGCTGGTAACTCAGCCCTGCAATCTGTTCATTCTTCTAGTACTGCTGCTTTCTGTACTATTACTTTAGGCACTGTTAGTGGGTCCTTAGGGTATACTCAACATACTGATGATTGTAAGATGTGCTGTTTGTCACAGCTTCATTTAATGTTCTGAGGTTTTACCTAATGAACTGGAAACTTATTGCTGCCCTTGGTTTTTGCACTTGCTGTTTCTCCATTAGCAAGCAGGTATTATGGCAAACATTTCATCACTTAGTGGAAACAAGGTAGATGTGCCAAGTGCCATCATCTACTTGTTTTTCTGTGAGGCACATTGGGAAAGTATGGTGTTCCAAATAAACTTGGAAAGCGCTTTTCAACATGTTGTCTCTCAGAAAGTAGTTTCCCCTATTTTGGTGGAGGAAAAAAAAAGGTTGATGTTTGTTTGTTTTTTACAAATTATTATCTCCATGCTCTTTCTTCTCCATGTTCCTCTTCCTCCCCTTCCCCTTTCTCCTCTTCTTCCTCCTTCTTATTCATGTTTTTTGAGACAAAGCCCTGCTGCACAGCCCAAGCAGGCCTCAAACTCATGGACAGGCCCTGCTTTGGCCTCCTGTGTGCTGGGACAACAGGTTTGTGGCACTGTGCCTGATTTTCTTCTCTTTGCTCTTCTTGATTTTCTTTCTTAGGCTTCTGAAACATTCTCATGAAGGAAAGTAAATGTAGATGTATATACTCTAAGCCCAGAGGAACAATGAACAAAAATATTTTGTTCAAAATGCTTTTATATAGCATTGTATTTTATTAACAACCCATGAGATAAAACAGATCTCATAGTAAAAGTATTTCCAAATATACTAAAATAAAATCCTAGAACCAATGAGATTAACATCCCAGGCAACTACCACAAAGGAAGTCAATGATATAGGCACTGTTAGTGGCTCCTTAGGGTATCAACATACTGATGACTATAAGCACACTCAGTTTTTGATGTGCTATTCGTCACAGCCTCATTTATTATTTGAGGTTTTGCTTAATGAACTGGGCATAGAATATGGTGTTTACTATTTTATTTATTAATCTTTGCAAAGTAATTCAGAATGGCTGCTTTCTCAATCCCCAAATCATCAGTCCTTGCTCTGATAAGATACTAAAAAGAATATGCAAACTGTTTCTTTTCTGTTTGCTCCAACTTTATTTTTAACTCGTCAGTGATGAATGAATGAATGTCCTAGACATCAAATGCCCAACGTTTGACAGAGACTAGTAGAAAAGCAGTATATTTGGAAAGTAGAGTGCCACTAGAGCTGCCTTTATTCAATTTTTGTTTGTTTTCTGACTAGGCAGATTTTATTTTCAGAATAAGCATGAAATTAACTTCATCTCTTGTTCACAATATGAATATGTATACTTGGTGGCTATTGTGATTCCTCTTTCCTTAGAGACTGAAGTGCTGCCAGTTTTACTTTTTAAATCCATGTACTGAGTCTACAGTTATAGTCTTGACCACAGATAAGAAAATGGTATGTTACCAATGTCTGCAACATCCAAATTCTTCTTCTCCCTTCACTGGGCTTGACTTCAAAACAAAAGAGTATTTCTGCAATAAAAAACCAAAGCAAAGCACAAAATACAATGGTGTGCTTTTGTCCATCTATCCATTGAGTGACATGTATTAAAATACCACACAAGGGTAATCACAGTGCAGTACACATTTGAAAGTATTCTGAAATGTGCATAAAAATAATTAGGGAGGTGGTTTGAAAGGTGGATAAAAGTTTCTAGCCAGGCAGTGGTGGTGCACACCTTTAATCCCAGCACTGGGGAGGCAGAGGCAGGTGGATCTTTGCGAATCGAGGCCAGCCTGGTCTACAAACTGAGTTCCAGGACAGGCCCCAAAGCCACTTGGAGAAACCCTGTCTCCAACCCCTCCACCTCAAAAAAAGTATCTGAAAAATTTTGAGAAATATTTTCTTTTACTGTGAGTTTATACCATAGCTGCAGTGTTTCAACCTCACAACTGAGCATGGTTTAAAATACTCCATTTTAAATAATGTATAAAATTTCTTTAGTTTTAATGATAAAAATATCTTTGATGAGTTTTTTTCTCATTTTAAATTTCAAATGATTAGGATATATGTTTTGAGGATGATAAATTAAGCCACATACAGGAAAAATATCGAAGATGAGTCTGCCATTATCATTTTTCCTCTGTTGAAATTTACTTTTCTTCTTCAATTTAAAGGTCCTCTCATTGCAAACACCCAAATAATGGATGTCTGAGAGCCTGTTCTATGGCTAACTTCCAAAAGACCACTGAACCAGAGTCAACTCCACTTGCCAACTCATCCTTCATTCACACTCGCAAAGAAATTCACTTTCCTTATTATATGTTTGATGCAGAAAGTGACCCTCTAAAGCTATCAGTAAAGGACATACACATCTAAAGCTGATAATTTTCTTTCATGTGTTAAATCCTTAACTAAAGCTCATTAATCTTTACAGCATAGTTGGAAGAAGGGTGAAGAGTAAGGCAATGACACTTTCTCTTCCTGGGCAAATTTATTTTTCTACAGTTACTTTGCTGGTTAGTGTGTATCTTAGTCTGGGAGACAAGAAGAGTCAAAGTCATCTCTAACTGTATATTGATATGATATGTGTAAAAATGTTTGACTTCTCTAAAATGAATTTATAAATATTTGGTTTTATTTCAGGAAACTCATAGCTATAATCAACAAATTGTTATCCAGGACTTTCAGAACCCTAATCACTGCGAGCCTGTCATTCAAGTGAGCTTAGGACAAAGAACAAATGCTTCCACTTCATTTGCTCCTTTTATTGAAGTACTTTGTTGGATCTTGTATTTCCTCCTATGGAGGTGTATTTTCTAAATATTGGCAAAAGTGCATGTGTACTGAGAAATAAGCAAGGCAGTGTGTGGTGTGGGAGAAATCCTGGCACTTTTACTTTGTGGCTTCCTTATTTGCAGGAGTGCTCTGAAGGTAGCCCAACAAAAACATTTATGTGAAAGGGTCTGCTAGCTGTGTTTAAGTCCAGTCCTTATGTAAGACATACTATCTCTGTTCGTGTTCATTTGTTAAAAAGAATAGTGTGTAATAGGAGTTGAAAAATGAGAAGATATTGTCTAGTCACAACTTAGGAAAATAGCAAACTACTGACCCTCATCAGTACAATATTAAGGATGAGACAAGAAGATGTGTTACTGAGTGGGAAATTATAGTGTAATTTTTTACCTAGGAGGATAATCTTGAGATATGTAAGAGATTTCTTTATCTTATATTTTATCCTAGTTTTATCTCTGTTACAGTGATAAAATACCCTGACATTAAACAACTTGGGGGAGAAAGCATTTATTTTAACCGTTAAGTTTCATTACCATAGCAGGGAAGTCACGGTAATCACATCACATCCACAGTCAAAAGCAGAGAGAAACAAATGCATGCATGCTTACTATTTGGCTTATTCTCTCCACTCTCAGAGTCCAAAGGCAGAGAATGATACCACCCACAGTGGGCCTTCCCTCGCTGGAGTGGCCTGTGGGTTCCTAAGGAACGCCTGCTGGATTTGGGAGCTGGGATCAAACAATGGTTTAGGGGTAGGAAGTTTGGAGGGGAAGATCTGCGTGACCCAGTAATAGAAGCTCCCCCTTCTATTTTATGATGTCTGTTGCTGTCATCCTTGCTCAAGTCATGTTTAGACAGTCATATTTGGGAGAGTTCATGAGTGTAGCTTCTCTGACATTCCTAAGAGGCATAATATTACAGAAAACTTCCTGTTTCTCTAGCTCTTACAATCTTTCCATCCCCCTCTTTCATGATGATCCTTGAGCCTTAGGTGTAGGAGGTGTTGTGCATGTGTCTGTTGGGACTGGACTCTACAACTCTGCATTTTGATTAGTTGTGGTTTTCTATAATGGTCTTCATCTGTTGCAAAGAGAAGTTTCTGTGATGATGGATGAAGGCTACACTTATCTATGGGAATAAGGACAAATATTGAGAATGTAGATAAAGATTATGTTGGTTTAGTAGTTGGGTGGTTTTAGGATCTCCTCCAAGATCCATGACTTCCTCACAGTAAGTAGTTTATCTAGGTTTCCAGTATTAAGTATGGTCTCCTTGTTGAATGGATCTTATGTCCAAATAGAGATCTGCTAGCTACTACCAAGGTATTCATGTCACTACTATGCTGTCATGTTATCATGCCATGCTGGTCACTGTTGTGATTCATAAGCATGATTGCCAGTGGCTATGTAGAGGAGTAGCAGGTAGCAATGAATTTCGGGTATCAGCCCACCAGGAGGAATATCCCTAATGGATAAATCTTGGATAGGCAAGGCCCTGAGACCACAAACTAAAGAATGTCTTTTGCTTCTCTTGTGCCTTTACATGTTTGCTGCTGCCTTCTTTTTTTTGTATCTGGCATGGTATGAATGGGTGTAGAGAGATCCCCACTGCCTGTAATCTACTATGTTTATCTCATGGAAATATTTCCTTCCATTTTTACCTGTGAATTATTATGAAGGTGATTTATTCTTAAGCTGTATGGTCTAATTGATAGTAATAATGTTAGTTTAATTAGAATTTTGATTATTAAAAATAAAACAAGGAAGTGTCACACAGCTAGAACAAATGAGTTTCTATTGTGGAGCCACATAAACTGTGGCTTAGATTAAAGATTAAGAAAATACTAGCTTAAATTCTTTTAACCTTAGTGTTGGGAGATGTGTTCACAGATTTTGGAACACATCATAGCTGAAAGAAAGCTTTGAAAATAACTTAAAGTTAGACTGGGATGTTTTTGTCAAATAACTTTGAGGTGGAAAACCCAAGAAGGCAATCTAAGGTTTTAGAAAGGCACATCATTGAGTGAGAAAGTCATTAAGGTCTTGGAATAAGAATGAAGCAACCCAGTTATCATTAGCTGATAGCCTTTTTGCTAGGATTGGTTGATGACTAAAGGTGATGAATAATTCCTTCTATCTATTTTTGCCCTCAATCTCTTGATATAAGAAAATATTGATGAGTGGGTATACGCCCGAAAGATTTAAGGTAGAGATGACTGGTTCTTTTTTATGTATAAAAGTTTAGATTTGTGATTCCATTAAGATTTTTTGTAAGATTACCTTTTGAGATAAGTAATAAGATAATTGGTCATTTCTTTGTAACTATAACACAGCCTGCCAGTAAAATAATACCTTTCTCACTAATACTCTGTTAATCTATCACAAGTTGCTTGGGTATGAATGAACATGGATTTTAGGGATAATTTGTTTTTCATCTGTAATACATAAAATGCTCAATCATATAAAGGATATGGAAAACATGCCATTTTATCACTTGTATTCATTGTAATCATTCACTTGAGAAACAGAATGAAATTACATTGGAATTTTTATATTGCTTTAAAGACTTTATTGGGGTATGTAAGCTATAAGGGAAAGAATAAAGATAGAGATAAAATGGGTTAGAAGGAAAACATCTCAATAGTGAGAGAGATAGAAGGAAAACATCAAGAGTGAGAGAATTAGGAAGAGAACTTCAAGAGACTTAGAAGGAGAAGGAAAACATCATGAGAGACAGAAGGGACATTTCTGGACAGAGAAAAGAAAAGAAAATGTGGAACACAGAATGAAGAATACAGAAGAACAAAGAAGGAAACCATCAACAGACTGTGAGTGTCATTTCCCTACCCCCTCAGATAAAAAAAAAAAAAGTCTTTTTTTATTATCAAGAAATTTTCTATTCATTTTACATACCAGCCACAGATCTTCCTCTCCTCCCTCCTCCCACCCCCAGCCTTTCCCCTCAACCCACCTCCAGGTCTTAGTACCTGCCTGACTCTCTGAATTCCCCTGGAGCCCTGTGCTGCTTGTGGCTGGTCCCCCAGGCAGCAATCCATGATGGCTGGAGGAGAATGTTTGCCACTTCCCTCCTTTGGAAGCTTTCATGGTACCAAAAGGCTGTTCTTAGGGAGGAGGCTTTTAGGTAAAATTTAGCCTGGGTCCTCTGGGCTCTGTATGCATGGTGTCCTTAGCAATAGAGACTTAGTGTTCACTTCCAGGGAGGTAACCAAGGGCAACAGCACTAGCCTATAACGTTTGGACAACCTTGACCAACAATTTAAAGGAGAGCTTCTTGTGCCCAGTGTTGTCATTTTTGCTAGTTTGTGGATCTTGGTAATATTGTTACACATTTTAGCTCCTACCAGATTTTCCCAACACATGATTCTGATGGACGGCCTATGGACTCAAGACACAACATCAGAATGTCTTTTTTCCTCTCCCTCTTCTTGTTCTTTCTTTCCCTTTCCCATGTTTTAGAAGGAAGCATATTGTGGAATGTTAGGCGAAGATGTGTTACGCTTATTTATGCTGTGGAACATTCTTTTATGTTGCATTTGTTTAACTCTGTGAAGCTGTGTTACTTGGCCTATTTAAAACACCTGATAGGTCTAATAAAGAGCTGAATGGCCAGGCAGGGCTGGCAGGTAAGAGAGAAGAAATAGGAGGAGAAATCTCGGAAGAGAGATGGAGGAATGAGAAAACAAGAAGGGGAGGAGGATGTCTGGATCCAGCCATCTAGCCACATAGCCAGACACAGAATAAGAAGGAAAGAAAAGATAGACAGAAATAGAGAAAGAGAAAAGCCCAAAGGCAAAAGGTATATGAGATAATTTAAGAAAAGCTGGCTAGAAACAAGCCAAGCTAAGGCTGGGCATTCATAAGAAAGATTAAGTTTCCATGTGTTTATTTGGGAGCTGGGTGGCAGGCCCTCAAACAGTAAAGAGTAAAAAAAAAAAAATCAACCAACTACAGAAGCATGAGAACATAAGCAAGTTTACTCAGAGAACAACATGACAGCCTCTCGTATTGAAGAGCACTTTGCCCCTACTTCTAGTATTATATTGGTCTAAGAACTGGGTTCTCCTGGGCAAACCTTTTTCTGAGAAATCTGACTAAATTGAGGCTACCGTTACTAAATTACTATTTTAAAATCACATTTACAGTCTTACTCTGCTGCTGAATATTATGCTGCCTCCTGCCCCCACTAATTGATGTTTATATTTTACTTACCCAAACTGCAGTAAGTTTGTTGAAGATGGTATAATAGTTACTCCTAGCACACATATCTACATAGAACCTATCATATGCCATTCAGAGAAAAAAGATTGCAAATAAATTTTGGTTAATATTTAGGAAAGCCACGCAGTAACTGGTATTATTTGAATCCATGTCTGTATTTTTTGAGACAGGATCTCATGTAGCCCAGGCTGTCCTCAAACTTGTTAAGCAGCTGAGGATGCTGTTGAACTGTTGATCCTCTTGGTACAGTCCTCTGAATTTTGGGAATACAGATGTATACAATGATGTTCAGTTTCTGCACAGTGCTCGGAATCAAACCCTAGGTATCAACTTCAGGGCTCACACACGATAGACAAATACTCTATCAACTGAACAACCATTGTCAGCCTGTTTTGTACTTTTTTAAGCTTCACAAAGTCTGATGGGGACTGAAGAAATGGCTCAAGTTTCTTAATGAAGAGTATTTGCTGCATAATAGTGAGAAGTGAAGTACAAATCCCAGAAAACATTTAAGACATGCAAACCTCAGATGCCTGCAACTCTAGCCGCAGTAACAGTCTATACTAGAGAAAGGCCTGGGCACACATGTTGTCTCAAAATTATTAAATTATATCAATTTTAAGGTTCATTTTTAAAAATGACTGTGTTTCTACTCAAAATCCTATATTTCTTATCTTAGAAAACCCACCTCCTCTTAGGTAAATTTCTATCTATAGTAACAGAAAGTCCAAATGCCTGGTTTCTAGACCAAGCTTTAATGACAGCATCTTGAAGACTTATAAAAGTTGGGCTTTAGGTCAAATGTTTACCACTTCAATGGCTCTATTATTTGAATAAAGATTTTCATTTACAAACTTACAATCAAAAGTGATTTGAAAACATTTCCATTCCCTTTGTTAATAGTGTAAGCATAAACTACAGAGTATTCAGATAAAATTACAAGGACCTTTTGCAGTTATGGAATTCTATTTAGATGTCTAACCCATGAAAATGTGAGAATAGGCCTTTCTGTGTATATTTTCAAAATTGCACATTTCTTGATGTTCCTCTCACCAACTCAGCTTAATAGATTAAAAATATGTACCTAATGAACAAAGTAGGAGAAACAAATGAGCAAAAGAATATGTATAAAGTCAGAAAGACTTATAAATCAAACAGTGGAACACAAAGCCGAGAATGATTCCAATGATGGCAGTTGAGCTGGAGGCATCAGGAAAGACTGGGCTCTGTAACAGAGGAAGTAGCTCCAGGCAAATGAAAAACACTTCAAAAGCATCTATGCATGTTCCTACTGTGTGTGGGAATTACAGTCACATAAAGGAGTAATTATTTCCTTTTACTGTTGTATTTCTTTATTTGAAATTTTTCTCTTCCCAATTTCTTACACTGTTCTAAGAATCTAGGGCATTCTCAACATATACTTACTGGATTGGAAATAACTGAAAAAATAGGCATTTTGAACTGTCTATAGAAATGAATCTTTAAGAGGAAAACTAAGTTGGCAGTTTTCAAAATATTTAAAGCAATGTTATTATTGCTTGGTTAAACTTTGTCAAAAACTCAGTCTGAGTTTCATGGAGTACATCTGCGGTGAAGAAGACCTCTGAAATGGAGCTTAGACAAGAAAGCAGCCAAGAACCCCAGAATGCTTCAGGCACACATCTGATAAAACCATTCAAAAAATCATTTATGCATTCTAGGAGCAATACTAAAATACAAAACATAACCCGTTTCAGATAATTTTTCCACCCCAAATTTGAAATTATCCACCCAAAATTGCTGAATTATTACATTATACAAAATTGAATTTGAATATGATTAGTAAATTAAAATGCCTGTATTCTGAGTCCCAAATACTTTCTAGTGTTTTATCTTTTAAGAATCAGTCAGTTTAAATATAGGTTATGCCTCCCTCTGTATGTAAAATGTGAAGGCATCTAACGATGTACAAGCCTCGCATGCTTTATTAGCAGATGTTACTAGTGGGAGGTTGTGTTTGTGACAATATCAAGGGAAATGATATACTACACTGTATATTTATGTAAATAAGTAAGCTTATTTTGTGATGTGGGTTCAGTTTTAGACTGTGTGCACCTAATTTGGAAGCAGTAGTAATGTTAAAATATCAGGCTTTACAATGCAAAATTTTATTTGGGTACATGTTGTCTAAACTATGTATTGCTGCATGCTTGGAGTTATTCCAAATATTCTTAAACAGATTATATACTTGTATAGATTTCCTGAATATTAAATTAATTTGGAAATTAAGAACAAAATGTAAAAAGGTGTGTTCTACTAGTAAAGTACTTGCCATGTGAGTCATTTAACTGACTGTATAAAAGGGAGAAGCATTCTAGATTTTTCTTTAATATGGATTCATAGAGGTTCAGAAATTATAAATATTTAGATGATTAAAAGTAAGTTAACATGTTAGCTAGTGTCTCATCATACCTTTGTGCCGCCATTTTTTCCTCAAGAAGAGAATAGCAACAATGTGTTATTAAGAATTTTAAATATTCATATTGCTAGCTTGACATATTATACCAAATTTAAATGGCTTTGTGACAAATTTTCATTACTATGTTATTGAAATACATAAATTATACAAAGGCACTTGGGGTTTAGGGATCAAAATCCCACTTCTACACTGAAAAGGATGTACGTTCATAGAAAATGGAGGTGATTCTGAATGATAAATTATTAACTGATTTTAAGTTCAGAATCAGCTCTCATATGCAAATATGCAAAGTTACAGCAACTGGTTTATCCAACCACAGTGTGCTTGGCCTTGCATTGAAGACTGCCTTCCAGGTTGCTTTAGTTCCTGTTACACACTTGAGACTGAGCATCAAGTCCATCCTGGTTTTTCTTCCTTCTTCCTGCCCCAAGTCGGGCATAGCATATTACCTCGGAATGTTTAATAAATGCAAATATAAAGATAACCAGAACAAGGGCTGGGACTCAGTCACTATGCTTGTAGTACAAGCATGGGGACCTGAACTTGATTCCCAGTGTCTACATGAAAAAGTCAGGTATGGTAGCTCCCATGGGAAACCCCAGCACTGGAAAAACAGGAAGAGCAGGTAGATCCCTAGGGGCTGACTGGTCAGCCCATCTAGCCAACATGGCAAGCTGCCAATTCAGGGAAAGACCCTATTTTAAACATAAGGCGAATGGGAATTGAAGAAAACTCCCAATGTCAACCTCTGGCCACCACACACATGTCCACACACACTATGACTGAAATAAGCATGACTATCTAATTCAGTTCTTTGTAGCAAGACAACTGTTTTTATGTCCATTGCACAAAGAAGAGACAGCACAAGAAGTGGGATGCTCTACTAGTGTGAGGATGTCAGTGGATTTTATCCGAGATTCTGGTCTCCATTGAATGGGATATCAACCTATCTATGTGAGATTCTAAGTATGATTCTTGAAACACTTCCCTGGGGAAATGAAGAATAAACTTCTACTTGTTCATTCAAGAAAAAATACCATGATCAACAAACAATAACACTTAATAAATATTTATTATGTATCAAGCATGTGACTAATCAGAATATGTATTCTTCTGTTATTTCCCTAGCAATAGTCAATGCCAAATGCATAAAGTACCAAGTCCTATTAAATGGATTTCCAGAAAGAGGACACATTTTGTGGGCAGCTTGTATGTGGATTTATTTCTTTAAAGTCTGGTAGGAAGCTTCCTAGTCTCTGATATGTTGCACAACCACACTATAATGCCCCTGATAAATGATGGAGACGTGCTATGGTCCTTATAAAGCAGATTTTAGAGTACTGGAAATTCCTAGTATGGATTTGCTTGGAGAATTACAGGGTCCCTGATGCCTAACTAAATTATTATTACTATTATTATTATTATTGTACAAACTCTAAGGAAATAACAGGTAGGTTGCAAGTTAATTTACACCTTGAGACATCTCAAGGGTCTTTCTCACAGACTCATGAGATTGCCCATCCCAGCCCTTCTCAGAATATTAAAATGGACACTGACTGTCCTTTATGACTAAGCTGTTTGATTCAGTGCACACAAGCTCATCTGCCCATGACTCGTGGTTGGCAAGAGCTGAAATTTCAGCCTTTTCTACTGACCCAAGAAGTTCTGATTTGTAACTGAAGAAGAAAAATAAAAACAACTAGTCAGTCTTCTGAAAATTGGCTATAAAAAGAGAAACTTTAAAAAATCTAATGACACCAAGGTAAACTACATGTGGTTTAATTATTATTTCTCTTTATTTCTGTAGTAGGGAACTTTTTTTTTTTTTTTGGCCGCATTCTATGTTCTTTACAGAAAGGTATGTAAAGCATTTCCCATTGCAGTCAGTGCCCTATGACTTTCATGTGTCTGTTTATTTTATTGTATTGTTTTTAAAAATATTTTTGTATGTTGATTGTACATGTGTGTGTGTGTTCAGATCTGTGAGTACATTTGTATACATGTACATACACATGTGGAGGTCAACCTTAAATACACTTCATCAGGAGCTATCTACCTTATTTTGGGGGACAGGATCTCTCACAGGCACCTTGAGTTCACTGATTATCTAGACTGACTGGTCAGTGAGCTGCAGATATCTGCCTGTCTCCATGTCCCCAGCACTAATTACAAATACATGCCATCATGCCCTTATTTTATGTGATTGACAGGGATCAATACAGGATGTTTCTGTAGAGCTTTGGTACCTGTCCTGGAACTTGATTTGAAGACCAGGCTGGCCTCGAACTCACAGAGTTCTGCTTGCCTCTGCCTCCAGAGTGCTGGGATTAAAGGCGTGCACTACCACCACTCAGCTTAATTCACAACATCTTATAGTCAAACAAAATGATCACATGCACATCCTGTGTTTTAGTTCTTTACTTTGTTCGTTAGATATCTGAGAGTGACACCCCTGGGGATCAACCCTAGAAGAGAAGATGCACATACCAACCAAAAACTCTTCCTTCCTACCTCCTTAATAAGGATTATTTATAGGTTAAACTAAAGAATAACATCAGCTTCCTTAAGAATTGAGGTGTTCCAGCGAGAGCCCAGCATTGATAGTGTAACAAAAACCAGAGGCCTCGAGCCAAACCAATGACTCCTTGCAATGAACACTTGCAAGTAAAGATATATGGACAAAGGTGTTAACTGTGTGGCTCACTATGTCACACTACAACTTCCAAGACGAGATTGATTTTTTTTTCCTTCTCTCTCTTTTTTTTTCTCTTAAATTTTATTTTATTTTATTTTGTGGGGAAGGTTGTGAGGGCAGCGGGTGGATACAAAGGGGCAGGGAAATGAATGGATGGAAATGCATGATGAAAGAATAAATAAAAAGAAAAAAAAGAATTATAAGTTGAACCTGAACTGCGGTTTTGCATCTTGTTAGTATAACTTGTATGATGCTGGGGTTTGGGTGAACTATGAGATGCTTTTACCATGACCAAAGAAAACTAATATGTTGGTAATTTTTTTTTCTCCCAGTGAATTTCTTAAGACATGACTCAGGCTTCGGGAATAGCTAACATTAAAGTGTGTCTATCTCCATCTTTCCTCCATTGTCAGAATATAATTTCTTTGACTTTCTTTGTTGTTGTTGTTGTTGTTTGACTTCACTTTGAAGTCCACATGCCTCCACCACACTCAAGTCAACTATATGGACAGTAGGACTGATCCAAGTAGCTTGAAAGAATAAAATGTGACACACTATCTTAACATACCTGAAACTTAAAATTATGGAGGACAGTGGGGTCAGGGGAAGAAGTGTTTAAAAATTATCATAAAACTTTGTAAGTAAAGTCAGAGATGGCTTCGATAGAGGTTCAAGTAATAAACATCTGTTTTTTAAGTGAGAACTGAAAATCCCACAGATTCCTAGGAGTTTGCGTGTTTTGTTATTATGTAAAAGTTTTGATAATGTAATGCTTAGCAAAAACTCTATGCCATTAGCTACCTCTGACTTGTCTAACAAAATGAAGGGTGATAGTAGGTAAATTTGTTTGAAGACCCTGTGATCAATAGGGTGACATATTCCATGAGGCTAGAAGACCATACCTGCTGCATTGCCGAGTAAGAGTTCAGTGATGACCTTATTGCTCAAAGAACCAAATGGCAGGCTCTCTCAGGCAGATCTCTGATCTTCTCTAATATGAAATCTATTATGAAGTCAAATTAGAATGTTTATTGTAGTGCCAGCACGATGACATTTATATTTTAAAGCCAATGAAACAAACTCATTTAGTCACACAAGAAAAGTTTTGTAATTTTGAAAAAAAAAATTTTTTTTAAATTAAAGAGCTATGGCAGGCAATGCAGCAATATAAAGAGACATCCATAATAATTAAATCACCTCTACCCTGTTCACCTAAAAAGCAGAATACATAATCTTTGCTCTCAACTCATATCGCCTTGCTTGGAACACTTAAGCCTGCCACAGATTGCTGGTAACACTGATCCCTGTCACAAAGAATAATTGAACTGTACTAACTCACCTGAAAATCTAATTAAAAACTAACATTGAAGGATAGGGGGTAAATAATAAAAACAGGGGGAGGGGCATTGGCTGGAGTTGGTTTCAAGGCTGTGGTGTCTGAATTAGAAGACTTACAGGAGAAACTCTACTTTCCTATTCACTATTACTTCTCCATGTAATTATTTTGATAATTGTTAATAATGTAGGAAATTTTTATGGTTCATTTTTTTAAAAGCATACAACTAGCACTTTTTTAAACCAGCACACTCTCTAATTACATTCTAAACACGTGTCCTTATACCCACAAATAAGGGTAATTCTCACCCTTCACCAAGGAAACTTCTCTTTGCCACACAGAGATCATTACAGAAAACCACAACCAATCAGAATGCAGGTTGGGGAGCTCTGTCCCAATGGGTACACCTACGAAACACTTCCACTCCTAAGGCTTAAGGGATGTTGCAGAAGAGGGGACAAAGAGATTGTATGAGCCAGAGGTTCAGGGAGTTTGCTGTGAGATTGTGTCTCCTCAAGGAAAGGAAGGTTGTGTGATGAGATGGTATAGAGTATTCTACTCAACTAATCTGCCCAACTACTGATTTTAAAAGGGTTTATAGGTTTATAGAGTCAAACAGTTAGTAAATAAATGTGTTTTCAAAATCTAAATTTATACTTGGGTAATAATGACTGTTTATGCAAACTAATGCTAGAGATTTCTGAAAGCTTAGAAGGATTGATCAATCAACAAAGACATGGGGCACTGTATATAAAATAGTAATAACAATAAAAAGATATACAAGTATTACATCCAATACAATTTCAGACATCTGCCTGAGAAAACCACTGTGTTCTTCACCTCACAGCCCTATAATTACCTGACTCCCACTCAAAATTTCACACTGTCACTGAATAAATATAACAATTTTGGGGTTTCAAGTTTGTTTGTAAAACCAGAGCTTACTTACTGAAGGGAGTAACATTGATGTTTTAAAGAAAAAAAATGAAATTCTCCCAGAATTAAAGGTAGTAATAACTAGTGTTAAAATGCAAGGGATAAAAAGCAATATAATCCATGATCTTCATTAAACTAACACAAGAAGTGGAAGAATAATCAAAGAAGCAGTAGAAGAAAAGTGTTAGTCATCAAACAAGATTAGACAAAAGGGCAAATGGGACTTCTGCCTCCAGGTGATAAGTGACAAAGACTTCAGCAGGTACCTCACAGAAAACCATTTAAAATTCAGGATAATTCAAAAACCACATAATGGGGGTGTTGGAAACTGATGAAGCAGTGAGAAGTAAAAGGAATGACTATTCTAGGAGGAGATGACCCTTCATGCTTGGCCTCCTTGGGATGCCTCCTGATTATGGGGACTGGTAAGTGACTACAATTATGGGCTTTTAATGAGGGAAAGAATCCAGCAAAAACATAGCAAGTCTTGCAAGGAATGAATCTGACTCTTTGAAAGACTCAAATTGGTGTTTTTATTTCATTTTCTTCTTTCTTTCCATGCACTTTCTCAATGCCTCAGTTATATAAATAGAAATCTTGAGTTATAAATTTCAAACGTCTATATTATCTTCCTATTGCTTAGACACACAACACATTCATTCTCTCTCTCTCTCTCTCTCTCTCTCTCTCTCTCTCTCTCTCTCTCTCTCTCTCCTGCAAGCTTAGTGGCTTTCAACAACACAAATATGTATTATGGGTTTACAATTCAAAAATATGTAATGTCAGATAAAATCAAGGTGTCAAGAGTGTTGTACACATTTATTAAAGGTCTTCTATTTAAATCTCTTTATAAAACCTTTTCTTTGGTATTAATTTTTAACTGATAATTTCACACATGTATCTAGTGTGTTTTGATCATATCTGCTCCCCATTCCCGCCTCTCCTTCCTTCCCTACTCTCCCTTCCCACCACTTTCCCCTCCCATGAGCTCTATTCTTTTTGTTTTACGTTCTCAGAGTCCACTTAGTACTGCCTGTCTGTGAGTCAGGTAGGAATGGTGCTTTATGAGCCCCTGAATTTCCAGTCTGTGCTGGAATTTGGGTTGGCCTCATCTTGTACGAGGTCTTTTTATTATTATTATTATTATTATTATTATTATTATTATTATTATTAGTTTTACATTGCAACCACAGAACCTCCCCTCATCCCTCCTTCTGCTCCCCACACACACTCCTCATCACCTCCTCCAACAGGGTAAGTTCTCCCAGGGAGGGACGACTAAGCCTGGTACTTTCTGTTGAGGCAGGACCAAGCCCCTCCCCGCTGCATCAAGTGAGCAAGTTAGCAAGGTGTCCATAGGTAATGGGATCCAGAAAGCCAGTTCATGCACCAGGGATAGATCCTGATCACACTGCCAGGGGCCCCTCAAACAGACCAAGCTACACTACCGTCTCCCATATGCGAGGGTCTAGTCCAGTCCCATGCAAGTTCCATAGCTGTCAGTCTAATGTTCATGATTTCCTATGAGCTTAGTTCAGTTGTCTCTGCAGATTTCCCCATCATGATCTTGACCCCCACCTTGTTCATATAATCCCTCTTCTTCAACTCAGCCTGGTACTTGGTTGTAGATCTCTTGTAGAAGGTCTTATGCATACACTTTCTTAAAGTTTTCAGAGAGAAATTTTCTTTTTCTTCTTCTTCCAGATTTTGGAAGTTATCTCTCTTTTTTATTTCATTTTTTTTAATTAAGAAATTTTCTACTCACTCTACATACCGCCTACAGATGCAACCTCTTCCCTCCTCCCACCTCAGCCCTCCCTTCCAAGCCACCCCACAGCCCTACATCCTCCCAATCAAGGTCTCCCATGGGGAGTTAGCAGAACCTGGCACACTGAGCCTAGGCAGGTCCAAGCCCCTCCCCACTGCACCAAGGCTGCACAAGGCGTCACACTGCAGGCACCTTGCTCTTTGAAAGTTATCTTGCTTCATAGTTTCCATCACTGAACCCACTGTGGCTGGTTTCATGGTGCTATTACTCTAATTCTCCCTCCTTTGATTCTGTCTTTCTCGGGGAATGATGTGCATGGTGACTCAGGATCTCAAAACTGCAGTATAACAAGAGGCTGAGATAGATTCAGCCATATCAGATCAGCTCAGATCTGAGGTATGTGGTTTTATCCTGTGAACCTAGGAAGGAGCAGGGAAAATTCTCTCATCTTCTTGGCCACCCATAACTTCTAGAAACCAATTCTTGCATTCATTCAAAAATTACTTTTACTAAATATATTAAGAGAGAGAGAATTCCATATGCCCAAACATCAACATGGAAAACATGTTGAATCCCAGATAATCTAGACATTGGAATTTGTGTGCTTTAAAATAGCAATGAATAAATATGTGCTAAAGTAGAAGAATATTACAGTGAATTTCAATTTAATTTGTCATTATATAGACTTCTAAATAAAAATAAAATGACAATATTGTAAATTAAGAATTTATAGGTAAATTCTTATAGGAGGTAAGGTTAATAACTATGCTGCATGTTGATAGAAAATATCTATGTTCCCCAAGCATGTGGGAGAGAAAGAAACTGTTAAAATAAAGATACATTTGAACAAAGGAAATCTGAACTATTTCATTATCATCAGAGTCATCATGGAAGTTATAATACTAGATGGAGTTGCTAAGACAGTAGAGAAATTATCATAGATTAAAAAGCAGGATGCAGAAAAGAATAAATAGTGAAACCTGTGGACCAACATAAATCATATTGTTGCATAAATACTACAATGCAGAAGTAGACATCTTAGTCACATAGTTTAAAAGAAAAAGACCAAGATATGTGAAGAATTTCAATGAAAGTCATTCTGAAGGTTGTAGTAGTCTTTTGAAAAATAGAAATATAAAAACATTCTTTCTAAGGCACTGTTTACATTATTTATTAAAATAAAATGCCCATTTTAATTTAAACATAAAAATTAATTCTTTATAAATTGGTTAAAAGTTCACATTAAAACATAAAGATACTCACGGTTTTTAAGAATCAACCATGATTTAGCAAATTGAACATCAGTCATGCATAATAAGCTAAAATTTGATAGCTCGATTTATGATTAATATATAATAACACTAAGGACATTTTAAAGATGGATTTTGTGTGCGTGTGTGTGTGTGTGTGTGTGTGTGTGTGTGTGTGTGTGTGTTCATGTTAATATGCAATACCCATGAAGGCCATAAGGGGGTTTCCAGTCCTCTGAAACTGGAGTTACATGCAGTTATGACCTGCATTATCTGGATGCTGAGAACCAAACTCTGGTCCTCTACAAGAGCAGCAAGAGCTCTAAACTGCTGTGCCATTCTCCTGCCCTTGTTAAAGAAATTTTAACAAACTGAATTTAGTCCAGAAATTAAGCATGCAAGCTAAAATGCATGTGGTGTCTCACTAATGCAACTATCATGATACAGCATAGAGGCATTTTAGGTTTATCAAGATGTAGTATACTGGAATGTTAGGTCTATCAGGATATAGTATACTGGCATGTTAGGTCTATCAGGATATTTTATACTGGCATATTAGGTCTATCAGGATATAGTATACTGGCATGTTAGTTGCTTTGTTCAAAACAAGATTATTTGGCTAACTTACTAAAATTAGAAATAGTATAAAGAGAACCTCTTCTTCATGACACAACTTATCCAGAGTATTGATTACTATAGGCATAGAAATAAAACAAGGGTGTTAGAACTGTAATGAAAACTAACCAAAACAGGAAGCAAGGTACAAATGATACATGTAACATTGAATGTGTTTGTCTTCGTTTCCTGGGAAAATGTTTGAGAACTGATAAGAGTATTTATCTTCCGGTAGTCAAATGAGAGAGAAGGAAATCTTAATCTTTATTTAAAATTGTTATGAGTTATTTGATTTTCACATAATACGTTTTTTTTTTTATCATATTTACCCTTAACCTAACCCAACTATTATTCCCAGATGCACAGTTCCTTTTTTTCCTACCCATCCCCTTTCCTATCATCACACTTTGTGTACTAAAAGCAAAAAATTCAAAACACATCAAACCAGTTTTTACTGCCCAAATACTGTTGGATGCAGGGTCTTCCCCTGGAGTGATGTCAACTCACCTGAGGGGCCACACCCTGGGGCAGATGTCTCTCCCTCTTTCAGCAGCAATCAGCTGTCATTGGCCCCATGGCTAGGGGTGGGATTCCTGCCCAGCTCCCATTGCCATGCTGGGATTTACTCTGCCTTGGGCTTGGACAGTTCTTGTGCTATGAATTCATAGAAACCTTAATCTTTAAGAAAACGAATAAAACATTTTATAAAATGTAATCCACCCATATACATTTGAAAACACATTTGTTCAACAACTTTGTCTAGATAAAAAAATAAGTGAACAAAATTGTAGAATAGATTTCATTTTGTGTTCTGAGTCATGGCCAGTGTGAAGGCAGAAAACAGAAGAGTCTCAGGAGTACCAGACTCGGAAACAATGCTGCTGAGCAGCATTTCATCCCTTGGTGCCACTTATCCTTGAGAGATCATCAGTAAGATGAGCTAAGTAAAGGGGCAGCCCAAGCAAAGGGAACAGCTCCTTCAGCTGCTCATGCTGGTGACAGACTCAGTGTGAGGTGACAAATGGAAGTGTGGCCAGAATCAACATGAATAATTTGTTTTTATCCAAGTCAAAGATTAAGAGAGGAACTGATCAAAAATAAACGTCTGCATGAATAAATTCAGCCATTGCTTACAATTTTCTCTTTACAGCTTCCTGAACTGTAATGCTCAATAACACAATGCATTTCTGAAATGCCTCGGGGCGGGGTAAGGGGGGGTTGTTTTGTTTTTTAGTTTGAAGAAATATAGTGATCCATGAAATTCTGTCATTTCCTAAAGCGGCAGAATTGGCTGCAGCTAAGTAGGTGCTAAATGGGATTCCTTCCACTAGACCAGTGGTATCTGTATCATAAAGTACAAAGGATATTAGATGACGTTTGTGTACACCTATGGTGATGTGCACCATACATTCACATTTTAAAGACACCAAGGAAAGAAAAGGAAATACCACTATTGAATTTTTTTTATCAAATTAACATCAAGGAAATTAAAAGCCATAAAATTTAAAAATTCTGGAATGTTTTTAGTTTTTTTTTTTATTTTTTGAACGTGGTATAACAAAAAAATGAAACAAATAGTATAACATAAAGGTTTGTAACATGAGTAAAAGCAAGACAAAGTGAACTCATAATCTTTGTATTTTCTCTTCTGAAGAGAACTAGCATTCTGAAGGAACCACCATGACAAAATGTGACACTCTGAGCATCAAAACATCACAGATCTGTGGCATTGTGTTCCCCTAAAATATTGTGCACCCTAATAAATTTATCTGGGGTCAGAGAACAGAAGGCCACTAGATACAAAGGTTAGAAAATGGTGGCATTCACGCCTTTAATCCTAGCATTCCAGAGACAGAAATTCCTCTGGATCTCTGTGAGTTCAAGGCCACATTGGAAACAGCCAAGCATGGTAACCCATGCCTTTAATCCCAAGAAGTGAGCCTTTAATCCCAGGGAGTGATGGCAGAAACAGAAAGGTATATAAGGCATGAGAACCAGAAACTAGTAGCATTGGGCTGGTTAAGCATTTGGTGGTTAAGCTTTTTTATTATTATTATTTTTATTAAGACCTGTTAAGATTCCTGCTACACAGATCTAAACGCTGATGGGAACGTCAGAAGGATGTGAATGCCTCTTTACTGTGGCCATGCATATGCCCTTCTCTCTGCTTCTTTCCCTTACAAGCTGTAACTTCCTGTTAGAAACCCTGACCAAAAGGAGAAAGAAAGTAAAAGTTAGAGAGAACCAAAGGATACTGTAAGGGGACTATTCCAAACAAGACTTCAAGTTCCAGAAATTTCTTTCTTTCAATATGTATGGGTGCTTTGAAGAAGAGAAATGTTGGCTTCAATATGTTTAAGGAAATAACATGAAGAGGAATTCTGTGTTTTCTTTGTGTCCAGTTCGGCTCATTAGAGCATTAGACTGAGAAAGAAAATAATGATAAACATTTAATAACAAGAATACATTAAACATATAGGCATAAAATTTTTCCTTAGTACAGTCTTTGTCTTATCTAGCCCAAGTCCCTGTCTTCCATACAGGAAAGGGTTATTTCTTCACAACAGGAAGTTTAATAAGCAAGATAGAATGGAGTATCAGAGATCTGGGAGATATTATTATGTGATAATGACAATGCAGGGATATTTCCTGATAAAAAAACGACAGTTCTAAGCTTATCACTTCCAGAGAAGAAAATGTAAGGTGAGGGCAGAGCAGACTGACTGATGACTGAAAGTTGTTGGTCTCCATGTTAAGAAGACAGGGGGGTAGCAATGTGAGACAAAGACCTGTGCTCCTGGGACAGTGTATTAGTTCTACTCTTGAACACATGGTAAACTCTTGCTATTGGATTCCAATGCCAAAATTACATTTTAATGTCATTGCTCATGCACTGTAGTGTTTGGTTGTAGAGCAGAACATCCGGATGATATGGAGTGAGGCACATGACGTTAGCCAAGGGATGTCATATTTAGGTGTGTCTTTGCAAAAGACTTTTCAGGAAAGCACAAGGAAAGCAATGCTTCCCTGTTCCTCTTCTGAGGTACAAAATCCTCTTGCTCTTTCCCTCCATGTCAAAACTGCTATAAATAATGGATTGCTATTGATCGACACAACACACTATGAATTAAACATAGTGTGTGTTCTGCTAGGCAGTGCTACTGAAAATGTTACTTGAATCATGAAATAAAAGGTTTCTCTATCCAGTATATATGTTTCAAAATACAAACAAAGTCTACAACTCTTTGGATATAATTACCTACAATGGAGCAGAAACCAGTAACCTTATCTATTCTACCTATTAAAGATTATTTTCTACAGTGTATTGAATTTTTACTAACTCAATATGAACCATTAGTATCTTAGTTATGAATAAATGAAGAATGAACACTGTTTGGGAAATGAGTTTGGACTTCCAGATTGTTCCTTGATTGAGAACACCCCTTGGATTATTTGCCAGAACCTATCAGAAAGAAGTCATCCCACTGACTGGGAGGAGATGCTCACTATGAACAGCAGTATGTCATTCTGTGACCTTTCTTCAAATTTCAGATCCCTGGTGTAAATTTTCCTAAGGGACCAATGCTGGAAGTTTGGAGTTGCTTCCTCAGTTCAGTTCTGATGCCATTTCGGAATGGGTCCAGTCTGTGTAGAATGGAAGTTTAAGCCTTTTCCCTACTAAGAAAATCTTCTCTCTCTAGGAGAAAAAGGGAGAGAGGTTTAAAGTTTTCTAGATAACTATTTCATACATTAAACATCTAACAAGCATATAACATGTTCCTTGTAAAAGGAAAAAGTCTCAAAAGCCAACAGTTTTCCCTGTCTTTGAAATCAAGGAGGACATAAAGAAATAAAATTATATTAAAAACCGAAATTCCATGAGGATTTGACCAATATTAAACTCTAAAAATTTTTTCCACTTTCTTTTTGTAAATTAATAATCTACAAAAGGAAAGGTGAATTTACTTTACATTTTGATGAGTCAAAAATATGATTATCAACTTTTTCAATATCTTCAAGGTGGAGCCAATGCAAAATGTAAAATTAGAATAGTCAAAAGAACAGAAGGCCAAGAATCTTTACAAACATTGTTGAAAGTTCTTTTTTTTTTTAAGTGTTCATTTAACTACCCAGTCTTAATCTTCTCTGTCAGGTAAGAAGTTCTAAGCTATCTTGTACACGTGATTCTATCAAGTAACTATTGATATGGTTTTGTTGTTAAGTTAGACATAAAAAACAATCAGATAAATTATCTATCCAGTAGAAACATTCCTAGGACCCTGTGTTCTAGGACCTTGTGCAGCTTCTTAAGGAAAAAAGCTGTGGTAGTGTTGCTGGTTACAGTTTGCTACCAAAAATAATAGTGCCAGTCTGTTGACATGAATAAAATATTAAACAAGAAAATACCATTAGGTCTATCTACAATGAGAGTGTAAGTCATACACTAAAACATACCATCTCTCATTCGTATTTCCTGGTGATTCAGCCTGATGCTTTGAAATCTTTTCTGATCTGGTTTGTAAAAGTTTGGTATTATTATACATTGAACAAAGAGTGATATTAATCCCTAAGTTATCAGTAAAAGATGGAATATTTCTTAGTGTCTTCCTCAATTGTTAGAAAACTTAGAGACAGCACAAAATTGTTATCATGGGTGAATTTACTTTTTAATTATTTCTGAGATACCTTGTGAAAAAAGTTGACACTAATTAGTGTGCAATAGAATTTATCTCTGTCTTAACTTTTAATTCACAGTGCTTAAGAATTTAATAAAACTATCTCATGCGTATACATTCAGGACTTCTTAAAGTTAAGTTTATGGGAAAAATGAATCACCTTTGATTTTATTGTAAACTTTCACTGTTCTCGATCTCATTACATTGAAACATAATTTTGCTTATGTCAGTTATATGTCAACGTCAAAAAAGAGTTGTGCATTTTTACCAGAAGTTAGAGATGTCAAATGACTACAATTTGCATTCAATTAAAGATTCATTTTAATTCCTCTAAATGGAAATACTGTAAGAATGTTTTGAAAGGTTGAAAGTTAAAGGTTCAAGATCAGAGATATTGATGGAGTCTATGCTCTGGCACTTGAAAACCAAGGACCATGAAGTAGTTTCTTCAAGGTCACTCACAGAAAGAACGAAATGCTGAATGCAAAATCAAATTGTATAGCTTGTAATCAGGTGTCCTTTCCACATATAAATTATCTTCTATCACAGATTTTCCTGCTGTGGGGACTGTTGAGCCAGGTGGCAGTAAGTGAACACAGATCCATATGTGATGCTTATTCCTTCTCAGATATATTTCTTTAGTTTTATTTATTTATTTTTTGGTATTTTAGTCATCAATATTTTAAAGGCAAGGAGAGGACATTTTGGTATTATTCTTCCCATTTTCCTGCTTGCTAGGCTAAAGCAACTTTAAATAGACAGATTCCTATGTATCCTTTCTCTATCACTGCCCATTGGGATCTAGTCTTACTGAATATGACTGTTTGGGTAAACACAGATCTTTATTTCTCCTACATTTTTCCAGATCCTTCTTTTATATTTTACTTTATTACTATCTCCAGCCCCAAATTAATGTTATTATAGTCCATCTCTTCTGGCTTTACATGGGCCAGCAGTCATTTGTCCTTGGCACAGGATGACGTAGCACAGTATTAACACAATACTCTTAATGAAGAACATTCATGCCAGGATGAAATTCTGTCATTTTTGTCTTCTTTAATAGCACCATTTTCCATATGTTCTCAATTTAGAGCCAAAGCCTGCTCAAGATAAATTTAGTATGTGTGGAGATGGATATGGAGGAGTTCAATGACCAGCATCCTGGATGGGTTGTCAAATATTAGAAACATTGGAAAGTTCCTTCTTTTTAACCCGCCATAAGGGAAAACAAATCCAAACAACAACAATAGCAAACTCTGTGAGAAGTCTACACAGGACACTATAAAGGACAAATAATTTTCCATTATGAGACCCGATTTTCTTGTCTTCTTTATATCTTAGAGGGAGATGAGAGGACTGAGCCTGCCCTCTTTCATTATTTTCCAAGAAGTGACATCATCCATTTTCCCCAAGACCAACGGATAAAAGTGCTTACATAGCACTCTTGTGTTCCAACTCCTTTTTCTAAAGACTAATTCACCAGCGTTCCCCACCCCCACTTCTTTATTCAAACCTCTTTAGGGAAATCGGGGTTCCACATAAAAAAATAAGAATATTGTTTTTGCTGTTGCTGTTACTTTGAGCTCTAACTTCTTACTATGCCCAAGACAGAAAATACAAGTGTTAGAACATCCTTCACCTACCACTTTCTTTTATTCTCCTGGTATGGATTCTTAATGGACATTCCCTCCCCGGTTAACAGCAGTGGGACCTTCCTAGTGCTATGGCTGCTCTTAAAGCCCATGGAGATCTTCCAGATGGTACAGCTCCTTTGAACCACCAATGAGTCCAGGAAACTCATTAGTTCGGAAAACTGGACTATGAGGGAATCATTTGTGTGCCTTTTCAGAGCCCATTTTATCTGTGGTGGATAAATGTCTTGTTACAACTCCCATGGAAAAATAACCCAGCAGCCAATCATGTCACGCTGAGATAAAATCAACTTGATCACAATGTATCACCTGTTACAAACATAAGTAGGTATTGTCTCAACTATTTCACTGCAATGGATGCCTATAAGTAAAACTATCCGTAATTTTCCTTCCGTACTGTCAGCCCTTGATGGGTGCTGTGTTTACTTAGCACCCATCTCTTTTGTATTCTGGAAGAACTCATTTAGACCAGGTATACATTTAGTTTTTTTTTTAATTTGGTGTTAAATTCATTAATTATGATAACTTCTGTGAGCATATCTTTCAGAATCATTTCTCGTTTAATTTTATCGTGCTTTTAAAGTTGTTCTTCCTATTTTCCTCTGATGTTTTGACGAACTATAATGTTCTGTATGTTCAGGTACTCCATCTAAACTTTCAAATTAAATAAGTTTTTCATTTGTTATCTAATCTCTTCAGCATCTATGATAATAGATATTTATAACCTTAGCGTTTTTCACTTGAACTATTTTGTTATCTATTTGTCATAGTTCTATCAATTTCATTATTTTTAAAATCATATTAAATTTGTTGATATTGTATCTTATTTTTATTTCCCTAATGAATTATGTATATTTAATATTTTTGCCTTTCTACTTAATTTGGTTTTAGCTTTTTGCTATGTTCATACTTAGTTTACTAATTTTTTACTTTTGGTAGTTTAAATAGTTAAAATTACAAGTTGTCTCCTGAAATTGCTTTAGCCTGTATCACACAGCACATATATGTAATATTGTATATGCTGCATACACAATATGTATATATAATTATATGTTATATATATTGTATATAATCGTTCAATTTTAAGTGTGTTCTGGTATCTACTTTAAGAATATGTCTCTTCCTCATGTTGCCTAACTTTGTTTTTTTAGTTTCCAAATAGATTGTTCTTTCTTCTGTTTTTACTATCTATATCTGACTTAATGTCTTTGTAACTGATGAACATGAGCTATATGCTACCAATCCTTTGAAATTTGTTGAAACTCACTAATAGGTCAGCATGTGGTTGATTCATACAAGTGATGTTTTTCTAGCTCAAAAGAATGTGTACCTACAGGTTAAGGTGATGTCTCTATATAAGTTGGTTGGTAATGGATTAATGAGTCATCAGAGAATTAATTCATTCTTAATTTTTTTAGCCTTCTCTTTTGATCACTCACTCTTTCTCTCTTTTATTCTATTTAACTAATACCAAAAGAAATATGCTTAAATATCCTTGGCATATGATAAATAGGGTAGTCATTAAAAGTGGAGTGTGAGTTATTGGAGATTTTAATGGCATGTCATGCTTTTAGAAAATTAAAAAGATTAAGAAAAACACTCACAAAATTGAGGGAAAGCTATAATGAATTTATTAACATCATTAAGTTTTAATGAGTCAACACAGCATGTTTAGCATCATTGTATGAAAGGCATTAAAAATAAGACTAGACTTACATCTATTAAAATTCCTGTGGAATGAATGCTGAAATAGGCATTACTCAAATTTGATAGAATATAGAATTTGGAATAATGTTCTAAACTAATGAAACAAAAAAAGCCTAATGGAACCAATGCAGAGACCAATTGCAGTCAAATTAATGACAAATGCCCCTAGAGTAGGTGGTGGTGTGTGAAAAGATGCCTGATACTGTGATGGAGAGACGTGAAAAGAATCTATTTTACAGAAGTGAGAGAGCAAGAAAGAGGGCTTGTTCAAGAACAAGAGACGTTTTCTCTAGGTATAGAGTCTGCACTATTCTGCATTATCATTATACTTCAAGGGGTGGGGATTACTATGACTTGGCATGCATCTCCCCACTCAAATATCCACGTGTTGAATCCCAGCTTCAGCACCTCAGGATGTGACCACTTTGGGAGACAGGACTTTTAACAGGGTAAATTAAAATTAATCTATGAAGGTAGACTGTAACATATTCAGAATGGAGTATTTACAACAAAAGGAGATTGAGGTACAGAGAAAGATGCCATATGTTTATGTACACGGGGGAACGGCCCATTGAAGATCTGATGAGCGGTGATCAAAGTCCCATGAGACAAAAAAAAAAAAAAAAAAAAAAAGAAAAAGAAAAAAAAAATGGCAACATGTCTTCATGGGCTTCTAGCTCCCACAAATGAGAAAATAAACTTCCAGGGTTGAAACCACCTTGTAAGTGATGCAGTATTTTTTTTTCATAGTAGTCCTAGAAGATTAATACAGAAGTGTAACGGAGAAATAAATGGAGGTATCTGCTGCTCTCTGAAAACTTTCCATAGCCTTTGAAGGTCATTGCATATGCATTGTTTCTTTTAAAACATTTGCTATAACCCCAGTCTCAGCTGCTATCAACATGGGGACCTGGATGCTGACTCCTTGCTTTATTGGTTCTTCCATCACTCAGTTTGCACATCAATAACAGGACTCAAAATGTAAAATCCACCCAAACCCAGCATTGTTTCAACATATCACAGCCCCCATAAAATATCTTAGCACAACTACACTTGCAAATAACTATATATAAAGAATATGAGTTAATGAGGCACATGTGAAAATATGGCTAGTGACAGAATAATGGTATCTTTAATTCTAGAAAGTTACATAGGAAGTCATTATAATTTCATGTAGTGTGTTTGCTAGATGACTTACATTTCTGTCTGTTGGTTCTTGATCATGTCCAAATTCCTCTACTTCTCATGCAAGTTTCTCATACAGCAATTAAGGATAAACTAGCAAAGCATTGCTCACCTCCTCTTTATCTGCTCCATCTATTAAAGTGTGCCATGCTTATATGTAGATAAAATAGCCATGACTTACTCGGCCTTGCTTTCAAATAAATATTCCAGGCCAACATTCTTCTACATTTCCAGAAGTTCTGATTTGTGAAAGCCATCACTTTACCTGGATGTTTTACATTCATTACTACCTTTATTGTATAAGCTGTTTATTTAACAGTGTGTTCTTTCCCTCTGGAAAACCTGAGTCATTTAGTGAAAAATAAAGGGTAAAGTTTCAGCTTCTGACCCACCTCCTATAGTTGTCTTATGTTTTTCAGAATACATGTTACACAAATACAGAAAACATACATTGTAGCCATGAAGACCATATATGCCCATTGTATGATTTTATGATCACATGGTTTTATGATTATATGATGTGAGAATTAAAAGAATATTGAACATGGATCAACAATGAACCTGAATCATGAACAAGAAGTAGAATCAGTTCAATCATGTGTGCTCTTTAGATATATAAAGGAGGAAAATGTTGAGGGTACTCAAGCTTTCTTATAAATCAGCAAAGTGTAAGACTCTGTGGTTCCATTAAGTATCAGAAGACATAACTCAAGCAGTTTAAATTTAGGAGATGAAGTTATATCCAATACTGACTGTGTCATATCTCCTATTCTTAGACATTATAGAATAAGTAAGAGTTAAGCAGCAAATCTTTCATTTAACATATAAATGTAAAATTGAAGACAAAGGGGGACACTGAGTTGAGGGTGGAATGTTTTTAGCTGCCTCATAATAAGTTTTCTTTCACTTGACTGTGCAATGACGTAAATCTATCAATTTGGCTTTTTTATAGTGGAGAAAAAGTGACAGATGTATCTGGTTGCAGAAATGGTTCAGAGCTCGTTCTAAAAGAGATACAGAAACAAAAATGATTGTCACATGTATGTGTGCATATATATTTTTATCCTTACACGGGTGTCACAAGGCATGTTTCTTGGCAGAACTAAGTTACGTGTTGTCAGAATTTTAAAATTAACCTTAAATCATCCATGTTGCTTCTTCCTTAATCACTTGGGGATCTATTATATTACAGTATCTAGCATTTCCATTGAGTTATTATATAGGATTTAATAAATGTGAATCATGAAGGGACACATTTATTGTATAAGTTCATGCTCATTGGTCAATACTCAATGCTTTCATCTTTAAAGTGCCTCATCATTATCTTAGAAGATTAATAGGAATACATCAATATAGGACTATATACCAGATCAATATGGTACATTCTTTAGTATACTGTCCCTTTCTACTTAAGAAGAGACAAGAAACCAGGAGAAAACACAAAGACAGATTAGTATCTGTGAAAAATGTTGATCATTTTACATAGATTTGTTTACTTTCAACTCCCTTCTAATATCATGTGCAGTGAGATGTTCCTTGAGAACCAGGTAATAATAATGTGTCCATACACTAGATTAACAGGAAAAACAGTCCTTCTGTTACTGTTCAATATGGAAATGGAGATAGTTTACAACAACGACATGATGTGAGAGCAAGTGGTGAGCACATAGTAAGTGCTTATGGAAAGTGTACTGCTCTTGTAGGTTTGATTTTGAACAGTAGACTGCCCATTGATGGTTAATATGAATAAACTCTGGGACTGAGAACAGGGTTACCTGCACAGGTTTGGCTGGGTGAAACGTAGAAAACAAAAGGCACCTAGTTTCACTTTTCATTAAGGGAATATGACATCGAGATCACTTCTGATCACAAATTTTCAAGATAGCACACAAAGGAAAAAGCTTAGTTGACAGGACGAAGAGGAAGGTCAGCGTCAAGTGTATTTTAGTATATAGAATTTGAAGTATGAAGGTGTTTGAACACTGTAATTCTCTGTTAATAGCCACACTAAATACTTCAAGTCCTTATCAGATATGGCTTTATGGAATCCAGAAACTTCATAAATCATTTTGTAGTGTTTTTTTTTCTGTCACTTGGCATGTCTAGGGGCATTGTGTATAGTCAAGAGATCTGTATAATGCACAGCCACTAAAGACATAATAGCAAAGAATGCATTGAGAATTTCTTCACTCTCTCTTCTCATGCTGGGTGAAGTTTGAGTGTAGACTATATACAGGGGTTCATCATCTGCAGTCTCAAGTCTCCCCACTCAGTTCTGATGTTGCCCTCTGTCTATATTGCAGGGTGTCATCTGTGCACCTTCAGGTTTTTCTTTCTCCCTGCTCAGATGTGACAGTCTCCTTTCAGTCCTCTAGGCCCCTAGCTATAGTCTCCAAAGCCTTTGTCTGATGTAGCCCAACACCACCTCACCAAAGAGGCATAGAGCTAAGAAACATTCCAAGTGCTCTCTCTTTCATCTCCCCAGGATGGATATGTGCAGGAGAGCTTGTATGCTTTTGTTTGAGGTAAAACATATATCGCAAAAAGTTCTCCATTGTAGTCATTTGTGAGTTTACAGTTCAATTCAATGTCATTAAGTGCATTTACAGTGGTGTACAGCCATAGACAACCTGTGTCCTATCTCATATGTGGATCCACATCCATGCACATGAATGAATATATGCATATATATGGAAGAGAGAGTATGTATGTATATATATATGAGTGTGAGCATAGGCAAGAAGGAGAACCTTGATGTGGGAAAGAGGCTTTATCAGGAAGGATGATGGGTAATAGAACACGACATGAAAAAAGAAAGGGAAACAGAAGGATGCAAGGTGGGCAGCGTGAGCAGGAAGGAGAGAAAGTCGATCAAGGAAAACAACTGATGCTTGAAAACGCCATAATTAAATTATAATTTTAAAAAGAACATGAAAACACAACACCAGAGTTCAGGCACAGACAAGCTGAGAGAGAAGCTGAAGAGGTCCAGTTATCATCCCCAAATTAGGAGCTAGTCTCTGAGATTAGATGTGCCTGCCAGGTGTTCTGTGATTCTTGGCTACAGAAAAGACATGGAGTCCAGAGTGCAGATCATCACTAGGTACTTGTTAGGGATCAGACTGCCATAAGTGTACAAAACTAAACACTTTGCATGTCTCCACACCTGCTGATTCTAAAATACTTATTGCCATCAGAGTTAATAAAGAAATCCAGGTTTGAGGAATAAATGTCTACAGAATATGAGGTTTTATACTATAGATCAACACCTTCACATTTTCCCAATTTGAACTCGGAAATACTAACAAACCATCTCTCTGGTAATCATGGGTTGTTAATGGGTTACCGTTGGAAGCAGCCACTCCCACTTTGCAGAGATCTGCTTCCCCCTGCTGGGAGAATTCAACAGCTGCATTTAATACAAGCTTCAGTAATTGGACATCCTGGAACCTGCCTGCATTCATGGTTGGTACTCAAAGGGTAAGAATAGAACATGAAAGTGACAGAACCATCTAATTTTCCCGATGGCAATAACTAAATATTTGCCATGTGTAGTAGGAATCTTAAAGGTTCTTATTAATAAAATCAAACCCAAGGCCAGTTATTGGGGTGAACGCTGGAAGATCAGAGAAGCAGAACAGACCACAACTATCTCACCTTGCTAGTTCCTCAGGTGATCCTGTTTCCTCAGGCTGGAAGCTTCTGAGTCCTCATCCCAATGGCTCTCAACTGAACTGTGCTGCTCGAAAACCTGTATGCTAATCCAGCCAAATGCTTAACTAACACTGGAGCCTGGTTTTCACACCTTATATATCTTTCTACTTTCTGCCTCACTCCCTGGGATTAAAGGCTGGGTTTCTGGGATTAAAGTCGTGTGTCACCAAGCCTAGCTGTTTCTAAAGTGGCCTTGAACACACAAATATCCTGCTAGCTCTGCCTACCAAGTACTGGGATTAAAGGCGTGTACCACCACTGCCCAATTTCTGTTATGGCTTACTCTTCCCATTTTCTAGCCACCATTTGTGGCTCTGTATCTAGTGGCTATCTGTTCTCTGACCCAAGATATGTTTATTTTGGGGAACACACAATATTTTGGGGAACACAATACCACCACACCCATGACTTCTGGAGATGTGTCTGATTCTGTCTGTGTTTGTCCAGTACGTGTATAAACAGAGGAACATAGACCAATACCATAGTACAAAGGCTCTGCTGGCCTCTGGAAAATCTAATATGTGTCCCTGTGGTGATATTTTATCTGTGCTGAAATGTGATATTTTATGTGTGTTTTGATAAATAAAGCTTGCCTGGAGATCAGAGGGGAAAGGCCAGCCATTTTAAGTAAACCAAGTCAGGCAGCACATGCGCTTAATCTGATCACTTAGCAGGTAGGGTCTCTGTGTGTTCAAGGCCATACTAAGGACTAGAGCCAAGTGTGGTAACACATGCCTTTAATCCCAGTACTAATCATAGAGACCTGAAGGTCTGTACAGACAGACAGTGACAAGGAAGTGAGGTATCTGGTCTAAGAGCCAATGAGAGGGCAGAAAAGCAAAGCATATAAAGGCGTGGGTAGACATGAAGTATCTCACATTTGGAAGCTGCAAAGCTGATGAGGTAAGGTTAGCTGGTGGCTGTTCCTATTTCCCTGATCTCTAAGGCTTTCACCCCTGTATTTGGCTCCATGTTTTTTTTTTTTTTTATTTAACAAGACCATTTAGAAATTCATCCACATGTCCCTTATCTCCCAAATACCAAAAAGTCTCAAAACCACATACAGAGTCTTCAGCTTCTCTAATAGTAGAAAACAGTTATTCTTTCTCTTGATGTCATGCTATGCCCTTCCTGTGACTTCGTGTGTTCCTTGTGTACTTCATGGAGTAAGGTTCAATGTCCTATGCCAGCTTTCCCTGTCTAAACAATTAGATGCTTATTCCTGTTCAGTGTCTCCCATAACTCTTGAAAGGCCACAGCATGACTCTTAGATAGCCATGTGAGCATATTTTTATAAATAGTAATTATTCGTGCAGACTGAAAGTCATTTAAAATATTTTTCAAAAAAAGTACTGTATTATACCACCCAAACAAATCCAAATTTTACACGTATATAATAAACTCCAACATTTCATGAACATTAGGGGAATGTCCCAATTGGAAAGTGAAGTTAATGAACAGAGTGGCTATGACTCAGTAAGTAACAGATCAAAATTAAGGCTGCTGGTCATTTGGATGATTTCCAGTTGTTATCAGGAAATGAGGTAGAGCCTCAGGAAGGTAATTAAAAGAAAATTGTAATATCATTTTCTAGGCTACTAATAAACACTCACCGATAATGAGTAGTGAAGACATTCGTGCTCTGGAGTTATGTTGGTTTCCCAAATAGAAGTTGTATACTGCTTAAGGAAGCTCTTTTAGGATGTACAACATAGAATAAAAACAGGAGCATTTTTAGTTTTAACAGAATAACATCATGTCAGTTTTTCAAGCTTATAAAACCTGTGATAAAAAAAAAATATGTGTGTGTGTATGTGTGTGTGCACCAGGGTGCCAGTGTGCTAAGAGATCAACTTATGGGAGCTGGTTCTCTCCTTCCCCCGTGTAGGATCTTGGAGAAGAGACTCAGGTATCCAGGTGTGGTGGCACGGATCTTTTCTTTACCTGCTGAGCTATCTTGCTAATCCAATAATAAAATGTTTTATAAAACTATCTTCCAAATTTCACAAATTCTGTGAGAATCGTGTCATGTGCTCTCGTACCATTGTTTGGTCAGAATAAGCTAAAGTGCTAGTTCATTTAATTGGCATTTCTTTTATTTTTATTTTTATTTATTTATTTATTTTATGTGTTTTTCACATCATGTATCTCGATCCCATTCATAAGTGGCATTTCTTATTGATGGCTTTGGATGTGACTTCCAGAACTTTCACAATGTTATGTGCCTTCAACCACCTGTGGTAGGGATAAGACAGACAAGGACTTAACAGTGGGGATCAAAATCTAAACTTCAAAAGTGTCTCATTCCACTTTTACAGTCCCATGTAGGAGACCTGTGTTCTCCCTGGGAGATTCTCTGCTCTGCTGTTTATCACCCCGCTGGCTTTGTGACTACAGTCAAAGTGTGGTGTCATTGAGCAGAGAGAGCTGCAGGCTTGGTATTGAACTAACCCTGCTGTGGATATCACTCTGTATGCTGTGAAAGTGTTGCTCTAATTGGTTAATAAATAAAATACTGATTGGCCAGTAGCCAGGCAGGAAGTATAAGGATAAGCAGAGAGGAGGATTCTGAGAACAGGAAGGCTGAGTCAGGATTCACCAGCCAGACACTGTAGTTAGAGTTTTCCTGCCTGGCCCAGTCAGGACAAATCTCTCTTACCCGCCAGTCCCACAGTCGCTCAGACCCAACCAAGAAAGCACACAGAAACTTACATTGTTTAGAAACTGTATGGCTGTGGCAGGCTCTTGTTATCTACTTCTTCTATCTTAAATTAACTCATTTCTGTTAGTCTATACTTTGCCACATGGCTTGTGGCTTACCAGTGTCTTTACATGTTGCTTTTCATGGCGGCGGCTGGTGGTGTCTCTCCTCAACCTTCTACTTCCCAGAATTCTCTTCTCTCTTGTCCCGCCTATACTTCCTGCCTGGCCACTGGCCAATCAGAACTTTATTTACACAGAGCGATATCCACAGCAAGACACAGAGCAAGCAAGATATAAAAGTACCGGTAAGCCACAAGCCACATGGCAACTTACAGATTAATAGAAATGGGTTAATTTAAGATATAAGAATTAGTTAGCAAGAAGCCTGCCATGTCTGTAGAGTTTATAAGTAATATAAGAGTCTGTGTGTTCATTTGGGTCTGAGCAGCTGCAGAAGCCAGGTGGACACAGGAAAACTTCATCTATATAACCCAGCAATGAAAATCAGTCAATGGAGGCAGAAACAATCCATTTTTAGATTTAGTCTTATTCTGAGGGAATTTATTCCTAATTTTAATTAATAATCAATTATTAAATTGCAATAAAATTTTGTTAATTTTCTTTTTATAATTAAAAACATTGACAAATCAATGGAAGATAAAACACATGGAATGGGAAAAATCTTTGCTAGCTACACATCTGACAGATTAATATACAGAATATATAAAAAAAAACTAAAAAAAAGAAAGAAAAAAACAAATGACCCATTTGAAGAATAGGCCTGGGACATAAAGAGAGAATTCTCAAAAGGAAAAAAATAAATGGATAATAAATCTCTCAAAAAATGCCCTGCATCCCTAGGGAAATGCAAATCAAAGCAACTTTGAGATGTCATCTTACCCCAGTCAGAATGGCAAAGATCAACACAACAACCTACCACAGATGCTGAAGCCCCCACTCACTGTTATTCTGATTACAAACCAGTGCAGCCACCTTGAAAATCAGTGTGAAGAATCTCAAAAAGTTATAAGTCAACCCTCTATATGATCCAGCTGTGCTACTCCACTGCATATAAAAAACTAACCAAATCATATTCATTGCTGCTCTGTTCAAAATAGCTAGGAAACGGAAACAATGTAAATGTCATTCAACTTGTTAATGGGTAATGAAAATGTGATCCATCTACCTTATGGAATATTGTTCAGTAGTAAAGAAGAATGAAATCATGAACTTTGCAAATAAATGGTTGAAAGATCATATAGAGTGAGGTAACCCAGATGCAGAAAGACAAATGTTGCATGTTCTCTGTCACCTAGGCTCCTACCTACAAACATTCACACATGAGTACATATCCTGTAGTAGCTTCAGAAACCAGGAAACTAAAAAGCCACCATGCTTGGGTTGAGGAGCAATAAAGAGGGGAACAGCAGGGTACAAGTGATCTGATGGTTGAAATAGGAAAAACAAAAGGAATTTCTAATTAGAGGTGGGAGAGAGAGAGATCAAAAGAGGGGGCATGAGTAAAATAACAGCAAGAATGTCTGAAAAAGTCATGAGGAACCATACTATTAAATTACTACCTAAAATATCTACAACACACATAAGTCAATGTATAAGTGAAATGTTCCTCGCTGAGCTAAATTTCCCTCCAAGAGCTAAGATCCATCTAAAAAACACCAACACCAGGCATCAGAAGCCTTCTGTTCAATTGTTAGCCAAGGCTGTTCAAGAGACTCCCAAAATATCACAAGTTCTTGCTACTGCCTGGTGGAGGAAAACAACCATCCATCCTATATAGCTAATGACACCTATGAACAACAACAGTGGCCAGCAAGACACAAGTACCCTAATGGTAAAGTAGGGGCATGTGTGCCTTGGCAGTAACCAACAGCTCTCTAACTGGACCTATGTTCTGCTTAAAATGAGGGAAATCTTGGATAGGTACCAGAGAACAAGTACCGAGGACTAGTAAAGTTATCATGGAGGAAAACATATTGTTGGGAGCCCTGCAGCCTAGTTTCAGATCAGTAGATGAGTGCTTGTCCAACGGACAGTCTCACTCACTCGGCAAGAACAGGGGACTTTGGGACAGCGCAGATACCACTCGGACCTCATGGCCTGCACACTCTCTTCTCTCTCATAATGTTGATGACTCTCTTGGCTGTTTTCAGTATCACTCTGTCAATCATACATGGCACAGATGTCATCATTCCTGGAAACCCCATTTTTTCTCGAATATTTTCCCCTAAAATTCTTTGGGAGCTGATGCTTCTTCTCAGGTTTCTTGTCTGGGGATGCCAGCTGTCACTTCAGACCCCAGGAGCTGTTCTGATTCAGTGCTGACAGGATCGGAGGCAGATCACCCCTATTTCTGTAACTGTGTTTTGAATGAGATTGTTGATATTGAAAATGTGTGCCTATGTCAATCATCCTTTTTGTTTTGTAAGCACAGGATGTACCTGGCTCCATATTGGCCAAGCTAGCAAACTAGTAAGTGTTGGTTTTGGTTTAGGCACACACCTTTAGTCCCAGCACTCAGGAGGCAAAGGCAGGTGGATCTCTGAGTTCAAGGCCAGCCTGATCTACAATCACAGTTCCAGGACAGCCAGGGCTATTACACAAAGACCACTGCCTTGAAGAAAAAAAATTGGGTGGTGGCAGCACACGCCTTTAATCCCAGCAGTTGGGAGGTAGAGAGAGGTGGATTTCAATGAGTTTGAGGCCAGCCTGGTCTACAGCGTGAGTTCCAGAACAGCCAGGGCTACACAGAGAAGCCCTGTCTTGAAAAAAAAAAGTTGGGACAAAATTTATTTGACATACTTGATTTTGCCAGAGGTTAATGTTGGAGGGAGGAAAAACTGAAAAACTTTTTTGTTAGTATGAAAAAAAAAATGCTTGTTTTTGATGTATTATTAAAAATGGCTGGAGCTATTTGAGTGGGCCACTTGTGTGAAACTCATCTGGTGGTTGAACAATTCATTTCTTTGCCCCGACACCCCATCCCCATCTCAAGACCTGAACCTAGGATGCAGCAGGACCATGGCAACCTACAAACATCACTCTACTAAACTAGCAAATTCCCTAACTACATTTTAGATATTTGTTCTTATATTCACAGATAAGTGTAGTCCTCACCTTATGGAAACTTCTCTTTGCAACAGATGGGACCATGACAGGAAACCACAACCACTCAAAATGCAGAGTTGTGGAGTCCAGTACCAACTAATATACCTACAAAATAGCTCCTGCCCCCAATCATTGCAGAAGATGAGTCAGAAAGACTGTAAATGCTATGGGAACAGGTAGTTTGCTGTGATATTGTGTCACTTAGTAATGAGGGAAGCTATACTAGTGAAGTATCACCAATATGACTGCCTAAGCATCAGCTGAAAGTCGCAACAACAAAAGGCATACTAACATGCATTGGAGAAAGTTCAGGAGGTCTCAGGGAGCTATAGGCAACTAATGCTGAGTGGGAGAAATAGTTTCCTCCAGAAAAGAACTCACCAATTGTTTATCCAATATTGAATCATCAGCCCTGAAAACATACATGCAGTAACATTATACAGACTGAACAACTTGAATTTATATGTTTAGAAATATATATTCATATGTATGTAACAACAATTAAATAAAAATTTGAAAGAGAGCAAAGGGATAAAAAGAATTTTTTCATGAGTCCCTTCCATAGCCATACGAGTACAAAACCAGGATCTTCAAGAGAACTTAGAAAGCGGGAGTGTATACTTTCTAAAAATGTTGCAATTTGGTAAGTGATAAGTTATATGCACTAAACTGGATTACACACACACACACACACACACACACACACACACACACACAACCCTGATACTTGTCATCATCCTTTAGTGCATTTATAAAGGGCTTTAATCTTTCCTGGGAATTCAGCCCCACATAAATCTCGTGCTTGATATATAGCCCACAAGAAGAAATTGCCTTGCTTGCTTTAGCTGTGCTTAAAACCATCTTCAGACCTTCTCTACCGAGGTATTCATGTCTTCTTTTGTGTCTACAAAGCCCAAGATTCTCTCTTCCATCTCCTGTTTCTGTTGGTGAGGCTTCCCTCTGAGGTCCTTGTTTGGATTCCTAATTTTTCATTTCCAGATTTCCCTGAGTTTTGGTTTTCTTTATTGATTCTATGTCAACTTTCAGGTCTTGAACTGATTTATTCACTTCTTTCTACAGTTTGTTTGTGTTTTTATAGATTTCTTTAAGATATTCATTCATTTCCTTGTTAGGGATCTCTCTGATATCCATAAAGGCTATCTTAAGATCTTAAGTATTTCAGCTCAGTGGCAATTCTCCAGGCCTACTGTGGTAGGGCTGCTGGGCTCCAGTAAGGACTTATTGTCTGAGCTGTTATTGTGTTTTCAGGCTGGCATCAAGGCATCTGGATTTGGGTTGATTATAATTCAGGTGCTACTATCTGGCCTTGTCTTCGTTGGGTGGGTGTTTGTTCCTTGGTTTCTGTTGCCATCTTAGTTGGGTTGCTGTATATTGCCTGATAAGGAATTATTCTGGGATCCTGATAGGAGTGACCACTGGGGGTTCCAAGTAAAATATGTTTCTAGGTATAGGGGGCTGACACTAGGAATGTGGATGTACTGGGGACACGGGGTGGAGGAGTCTGCAGGTGGGAGGAAAACAGGGTGTTCCACCAGAATCTACCCTGGGAATGTGATGCAAAGAGTGAGCTAAGGATGAGACTCCTCAGGACTGGGTATGGATGAGAGGACCAAGAGCCTGCTCTGTTGGCTTACTTGCTTCTCTGGCAGCCTTGGCTGGGGCTTTCTCAAGGAATGCCTGCTGGAGTTGGGGATGGGATAAAGTAATGAATGAGGGGAAGATCTGTGTGATCCACTGCAGATAGGGGTAGGGTTATGGAAGTCTGCACAGATGGTCTGCTGCAAAGCTGGGGATTGGACTGTGGGAATGAATCTGGAGGAGAGGATGAAGAGGTTAAGATCTGCAGGTGGCCTACCTGCTTGCTTCCCTGGCTGAAGTCTAAAATTATTCTCAACACAGTCTAAATCAGTTTGCTAAGAGATGTCTGCAAAGCCAGATGTGTCATATCATGGTTACGGTAGCCGAGTATGGAGTCAGCCTAGGTATCCATACTCAGGTGAAGGAATGTAGAAAATATGGGATTACACACATTGGAAGTGTATTCAGCAAAAAGAAGAATAAATCTACATTATTTGTAGGTGAAAGTGCAGTTCATCATATAAAATAAATTGATTAAGACAAATATCATCTGTTTTTGCTTCATATGTGGAACCTAGATTTTTATAGATACTCTGTAGAGCACACACAGAGAAATAGAGACAGACAGACAGACAGAAAGAGAGAGAGAGCCAAAGAAAAGAGGGACAGGAAGTGTAGTGGTGAGTGAATGAATGGGTGAATATGATCAAATATTGTCCAAGAAACAATATTCTTGAAAAAACATCATTTTTAAGCCTGTTGCTTTGTACAATGTGTATACACTAATTTAAAGAATTGAATAAAACCACTGACAAAAAAGGAACTCTGGTGATGTTAAAATAACAAATAATACTGTGATTGAAAAAATCGATTAGAAAAACTTGAAAACACAATTTAAATTCTTTAGGAGGTTATCTGTGGTGACATGTACTTGAACCCCAGCGCAGGAGAAACTGAGGTCAGACTGGGTTACGTAGTGAGCTGAAAAGCAACTTGAATTAAACAATAAGAACCTGTCCTTAGTGCATGAGCTGGCTGTCTGGAACCTGGGGCTTATGTGGGGACACTTTGCTCAGCCTGGAAGGAGGGGACTAGACATGCCTATACTGAATCCACCAGGTTTAAATGAATCCCTAGGGGTGTCTTGGCCCTGGAGGAGATGGGAATGGAGGGGAGAGGATGGGAGGAAGGTGGGAGTGGGGGCGGGAGAGGGGAGGACAGGGAAACCCATGGCTGATGTGTAAAATTAAAACACATAGTAAAAAAAATTAAAAAAAAAAAAACAATAAGAACGTGTCCCATAAAGCAACAAGTGGAAGTACATCTGTGTGGTCATATGCATGCATGTCATAGGCAGGGCCCTGGATTTAATCCTTAGTACCACTAATTTAAAGATTCAGCACACAGAGCACACGGAAATTGGAAATGCATGCGTAAAATAAGCACCAAATTATTGCTCTGTTCAATTTCTAATCATCTCAAACTAAGCATTGAGTTATTACATTTTAATATGTTTTTAGAATCCAATAACATTTACTGATCAGAGGCACAGATTGCTGAAGTATCTCTTCATTATTTTTATTGGCATGATGAATTATGAAATCACTTTCATGACAATAATTATTCTATTTCTATGTCATATGCTATTTCATTTTTCATTTGAAAGTAAATGTATTTCTTTCCTTCTTTTTTTTTTTTTTTTTTTTTTTTTTTGGTTTTTCGAGACAGGGTTTCTCTGTAGCTTAGGAGCCTGTCCTGGATCTTGCTCTGTAGACCAGGCTGGCCTCGAACTCACAGAGATCCACCTGCCTCTGCCTCCCGAGTGCTGGGATTACAGGCGTGCGCCACCACTGCCCAGTGTAAATGTATTTCTGTAGAGAAATTAATTCACAAAGATCTTTCTTCTCAGGTTAATAAAAAATATTGTGATGTCCTTTTTTAGATGCTTATTTTCCTATTTTAAAGATAAACCATAAATAGAATGCTGTAAATTTTGTTCTGAATCGTGAATTCTGTAGAAATAAGCAGCCATTGATCCAATTAGAATGTATTGTTTCCTTGCTTATTTTTGTGAGGTTGAGCTAGTATATACCTTCCTGAAATCACATAAAACTTTAATAATGCTTTACTTTCTGTTTGTTTTTGCTATAAAGAGGCCACATTCCCTTAATCTAAGAATTCAAGAGGCAGAAGCTGGTAGATCTCTGTGTGCTTGAAACCACAATGATCCAAATAAGGAGTTCCAGGCCCTCCAGGGTTACAGAGTGAGACCCTGTCTTCAAAAATTAAATTGTGTATCTTAAGAAGACTATGATCAGTACCACTGTTTTATATTTCTAATAATTTCCTTGCTGGAAAAGGTTTTAAATTAATGATGAACTCTTTAATAGGTTAGCTCTTCTCAGTTTGAATAAGACCTGAAATTCTAAAAAATAGAAGTGTCTCTAAGGATTTATTTTTTCAGAAAGATCAGCAATCTACAAAGCAAGGCACAGTAGTGTTGTATGAATTCTAATTGGTCTAAATAAAAGCCCAGAGCCAGATATTGGGGTAAATACTGAAAGATCAGAGACACAAAAGAACAAGCCACAGCCACTTCCCCCCCTTACCAACTCCATGAATCCTCTGACTGAATGTCTCTGAGTCCTCAGCCAAAAGTTCAGCCATATTACTTCCTTCCTAATGCTGGGATTAAAGGTATGTGGCTTCCAAGTGCTGGAATTAAAGGTATGTGCCACCACTGCCTGGCCTCTATGTTTAATCTAGTGGCTTGTTCTGTCCTCTGATTTTCAGGTAAATTTTATTAGAGTACACAATATATCACCACACAGTAGAACCTTCAGTATATTGTAATAATTTATCATCAGTGTGTGATCATGTTGGCTGGCATTTAATCTACTACTAACTACAAAATCTGGTGCTTAGTCATTTGATTATTATTCAGTTGGTCTAATATTTACCTAATAGGTGACCTAATAAAATATTTTAAACTTTCCATTAGTTTATCAGAATTTATGAAGTCTTAGAGCATCTCCCCAATTCAACTCCTTCTAGTGAACCTTGAGGAATTGTTAATAGAAAAATGTCAGTTTTGAGCAATGCTTATTTTCCTTGATTCCTTATTTAATAAACAGAAAATTTAAAAAGCAGAAACACTTCACTAGAAGCATCTTTTTTGACCTCTTTTAATAAATATTTACAAAGAAAAAGAAGTAGCTCTGTGGTTGGGACTTTTAATGATGGTTTGTTCCTATGGTCAGTGTCTTTTGTTGGCTCACTTCGGTGAAGGTTAGACTCCTTGACCAATCATGTTCTGTCCCATGTAAAAGTAAGTCAAACCAATTTCATGAAGACAAAAACTACCAAAATAGACAATAACTCCAAGATAGGAATTAAAACCTGAACATAAATAAACATTTCAGGGTCATTTATGTAACAAATGATACAAAAAACAGAGTCATGAGGCTTAGTTTAAACCAAATGTGGCTTTGTGAACTGTCTAGTGATTTCAAATGGTTTTTAAAAGAAGGAGCAAAATCTGATCAACAATCCCAAAGTACACAGCAGTTATAAGCCACTGCGCTCCGCTGTCGGGCTGCTTCATTTCTCCCATCTCTTCACTCAGAAGGCACACACCAATTGGAGAGAGCTTTGTGAACAGGATGTAAAATAATCACAGAATTCACAAAGACACTAAATACTTAATACAAAATTGGTAGGCACAGGACTAGGCCTGCATTCTCCAAGCACAATATAAATGGTAACGGTATGGGCTGCAGAACTGACTAAACCCATGTTCAGTCATGACTTCAATACTAAAGAGCAAACTCTACAAGCCTGATAAGGTGTCACATGCTCACAAGCCCAGTACTCACATGCATAAATGTGTACGTACACCTCCCCCCCTCTCTCATACACACACACACACACACACACACACACACACACACACACACACAAAAAAAAAAAAAAAAAGACGTTCAGCCCAGATGTATGACACTATAAGGAAGGAGTGTTTTGGATTTTGTTGAAAACTCCAAGAGAGCAGGTGATAATGGGAGTCTTGATAATGTAGTTTAGTTTTATCAAGAAAATGGTGGAAAGACACTAAAGATTAAGGAATCATTGCCCTTTTTGTTGTGAAGCAACAAAAGTTCTTAATTATTTCAGAAATTCAGAGAACAACAGTTAATAGTACCTAGGGAATTCAAATAATTAATGGAAAACTATGAGAAAAGGCCTTCATGGACATGCATGCTTCACTCCAGGTAACTGTAAGGTGTGAGCATTTGACTCCTCCACTAAGTCTCACAAAGTCTGCCCAAAGCATTTGGCTATTGAAATACTTATTATTTTATCACAGTGTAGCAGTAAATATCAATTACATTAAAATCAAGGCATAGTGTTAGTATTTTGAGAATTCTGTAGGTGAGCTGTATTACTGATGAATTTAATTTGATAATAATCAACATATTTGTTATTTTAAAATAAAAACGGATTAATATGACTGAGATCTGCACTTCCAACAGAGCATGGATGAAATGAAACTACTCTTTACAGATGCGCTCTGATTATAGACCGAAAAAATACCAAACTGGATGACTTAAAACAGTAAAATTTTACCTCTTCTCAATTCTAAAAGACAGTAGTCCAAAATCAAGATGGAGTTGGGTTTGTGCTTCCTCAGGAGCCCCTAGAGAAGAATTGTCTCTTTGGGCTTCCGGTGACCTCGCCCATTCTCAGGTCTTCTCACACTGAAGTCTCCCCTTGCAGGCTTGATTTTCCTTCTCTGATGAAGAGTCCAGGTCACACTAGACCTCAGCATCATATGACTGTGTGCCTGCAGACACTCTCTCCAAACACGGTCACATTTACAGGTTTGGGGGTTAGGGCTTCATCATTTCATCATCTCCTTTGAGGAGACACAATTCAATCTCTAGAAGATACAGTCTAAAAAATATAAAAAGCATAGACTATTCCCAAGTGCTTCTTACTACAAATAAAACTTTTGTATAATTTTAAATCATTGCATTTTATTTTTTCTTTATATAAATCATGTGGATGAATATCTTAAAGCAAAAGAGAGTTTTAAGTTTGAGAACTTTACAGAAAGCCCTATACTTTCTAAACCTTTTAAAGTGGTCTAATATTTCTGTGAAGTGATATGCCTTCCCACGCTGTGCATAACGGTGGCCTCCTGCCCAAGTCTGAGCTGGTCCATGCTTATTTACTTATACCGTTAATAGATAAGACAGCAGGGGTTGCAAGTGGCATGTCACAGGAGAACAAAATGATAAGCCCATAATTTGAAAATGGTGGTTTCTGCTTCAAGTTGACTTCCCTCAGAAATAAACCCTTTCCTCCCCAGGTCATTTTTCATTATGGTACTTATGCAGCAACCGAATCAAACCAGGACAGTAACCTTTCTTCAGCTTTATAGTGAGTAATCTTTATTTGTTCTGGTGTTTGGGGTTATTTATTCATTCTGAATACACAGTTTTTGTGAAAATACTCAGATAACCCATCCAAAAATAAGAAGATGGCCCCAGCTTCCATTACGTTCTGTCTATGCAAGACAAATACAGCATTTCACCAGATTTCACGCTCGAATTACAGAGGTGGACCATTGTAACTTCAGTTTAGACAAGACCGCCTGCAAAGGCATTTGGCTTCATTCCCCCAGTTACTCAGTATTTCTCAACTAAAATCCACTTGTAGGGCCTTTCCTCCACCTTTTATTCACAGTTCATGTCTCAACTCTACCACTTCCACAGGACACTCCTGAGATCATCACAAAAGTGCCTTTGCATTTATTAGATTCTGAGTTTCTATTATTTTGTGTGTGAGTGCCAACTCATCCCCATCCTCCTCACTAGACATTTCATGTATCAAGTAATACAGAGTGGGGAAATGAACACGAACTACAGGGGGCGCTATAGAGAAGCTCAGAATTAAGACCAGAGAACCGCCCTCCGGCCCCCTCCCACACACACACACACATACACACTGCCTCTGTCCCTCGCTCTCTCTTCTAAAATGTCACAAGCACTGTTATTCCACGGAGAAGAGAAATTTTAATGAGTGCAGTAGCGGCTCTAGTTCTGGGCAGAGAAGGAGCCTGGCCGCAGAAGAGAGTACATACTTCCCTCAGTCTAAGTTTCTATGGGAGCTCCGCTCCTCTGGGTGTAAACACCCTCCTCAGACCAGAAATAATAATATTCCCAATTTTTGTTTGTTTGTTTTTTTAAGCCTTAAAAGGGTCTGGTTTTTATCACAGGCACACAGAAATGTGAATTTCTTCTGGTCAAGGAACACACTCTACAGGGGCCAGCATTGAAAGAATTCTCTGTTGGCTTTGCGCAAAATAAAATTTTATTAGTAACATTCTGTAGCATTGTTTACCACAGGTAGCTTGATTGTATTTTATCTGAAGATGTGTGTGTGTGTGTGTGTGTGTGTGTGTGTGTGTGTGTGTACATGTGTGTCTACATGTGCACACACGTGCATGCATGTATAAAATAAGGGTGTCATCCAGGATTTTATTTTCCATAGTAAAATACAGCTTGGCTGTGTATCATAAGTCTTTGTCCAATCCCTTCGGGAAGTGGTTTCACAAATACTGTGACTAAAAATGGGAAAATAAAGATCTTATAATACTCAGGATAAATCCATCCTAAACAAATTAAAAGGGGAAACACAATCAAAATTTGAACGGAATAAATTGATGTCACCCACTTATAATATTAAAAGATATTGCTTCAGGGAAGTTGAATGTCACAACAAAATGGAAGGCAACACTCAGAAAATACCAAGACGGAGAATACAGTTTCTTCAGTAAATGTCACAATGAACAAGCTAGAAAAAGTCAGATGCTCCTCATTTGCACACACTCTTCATATTGCTCAGAGGAAAGTGACCTTCTCCATTGCTAACTCCATGATGCTGCCTATCAGAAAGAGTGTCAACACTCCCAAAATGTTAAGAACTAAAAACACATTAGAGAAAAGTCAAATAATGCACATACTCTTCAAGCAATATGCTCTACCTTATTATTTAGTATTTAAACCTAGTCTGTCATCTTCCAATATCTTCAAAAGACAAACGTACAAAAAAGAAATTCGTTTCTGTCAAGAAGCAATCACTGTGAACCACTCTGCATGCTCAAGGAACAATGTGAGTGCTCTGACCTCTGGAACATCATGTAGTCTACACATGCCTGAAGCTTCACATATAACAACTGATTATCTTTTAATAAAGAGGCCTCTGTGTCATTCTCTTTCTTCCTCAGTATTTACATTTCTTGAGAAACAGAGAAGTCTCAGAATTTCCTACAGATTTTATTTAGTGCATGAAATTCATGTCACTTTCATCTCCTCCTCTTCCTCCTCCTTTTCCTCCACCTCCTCTTCCTTTTTAGAGCTGGGTATCAAATTCTCAGCTTCGACTGTACTGTGAAATGACTCTGTGGCTCTACCTAATGAGCTACATCTGTAACCTAAATTATCTTAGTTTTCTTTTCTTTAAACAGACTATTGATATATAGTATTATCTTCTTGCACCTGGAGAAACACATTTCTGGTCATCTCTCTTTGTATGAGCAACCATACATGCATTCCAGATTCTTTCTTTGTCTACAATTTTCAAATTAATGGGTCAAATGAGTTCACTAACATTGTCAAATTAACAACAAACTATTAGTTCATATTTTAGTATCTTCACGAACCCACAGATCTCAACACATCTGAATCGACAGAATCCATTCTGCTCCTGGCTTCATTGATCATGTATTCCTGTTGGTAGTCCCAAGACTGTCTCCAGCTAAGTGTTTTGTATATCACCACTTGCTTTCTGCTGTGACTGGTTCCAATCTCAACTTGCATATTTCCTGCCCTATTCTGAAACCAACCTTTTCTTCAGGAATCTCGAGTTTCTTTAACTGTGAAGTTGTATTCAAGCACATAAGGATACTCGGTGTATCCTTTCTGTAATAACGAAGGAGGTACTGATTCAATGACTAGAAATTTAATCCAGAGGAAACTTTTAACTTTATGTTAAAGTTCTTGGATCAACAAACCAAAGCTCTTTTTTAAAGCAAAATTTCTTACTAGGTGTTTGGACAATTAAAAAGGTAAGGCAATG